>NC_054548.1:7360771-7425771 GCF_017654505.1 Polyodon spathula
TGTTTATTGTATGGCAATTGTATGGTACAATTAACAGCTCAGTGTAAACAATTGTAGCATTCAGCTTTAATTCTTTTTTTGCATGAATTGCTTGTAATGTTGGATTCATTAAAGGTATTGGTGTTACGTAGATTTGTAGTATTTGTGTGCTGCTTATATTTGGTGAATTATTTTCATCACTATTAAAATATTAGCACTATTTTGCACTGTTAAAACTTTTGCAAAAACTTGTCTAAACGTTTAGGCGGTGTCATTAAAAAAAAAAAAGAAAAATGTTAATAATACATATTACAGGGCAATAGGCTTTAAATGGTTAAATTCAAATGCAGTGGTTTGAGAGATGCCTCCAAGCGGAAATGCTGCAGACAGGCAAACCCAGTGAACCAGAAAAAGAAAAATAGAAAGTGGAAACCAAAACATGGGCAAATTGAGCATTCCTTGGGGAATTTACAAATTAATAACCCCTTTAAAACTAATACACACAAGTACAGGACAAACTGATTTTATCGGAGTTGCACATGCAGCAAGCAGGCTGTCACCTTTGTAGTTTCAAACAAAACTGTAACACAGTTACAGCAGCCCACGGTATATGAACTGTATTATTGAAGCATGCAGCATTTACGTGATGTGCAGACTAACACACACACAGAACTTGTTGAGGATCGGATCCCCCTTTTGTTTGCACGGTATGCCAGTCTCGACGCCGGGTATACGTACAAAATCTGGACTGTTACATATCTAGAGAGGGTTGGTAACCACTGTCCTCCATATCTACAGAGACACCCCTATGCCTTGTCGCGCCCTCCTACCTGATTGTAACCCTGTCATAAACCCATTCTTAGCCATATCTCCGTTTTATTCTTTCATCCCATTGATACACACGTTAAAAAACGTGTATATAATATAATAAATATATTACTATCTTTTATATATATATATATACACACACACACACACACACACACACACACACACACACACACACATATATATATATATATATATATATATATATATATATATATATATATATATATATATATATATATATATAATCTTAACACAGATTTCATTGACTAAAAACGGAGATATCCAGGTGCAGGCGTTTGAATATTCGGTGCCAGGACCCCATGTTTTCCTTCTCGGCAGATTTTGCTTGGATCAAACTCAAAAACCAAGTGTCTCGTGGTTTTGTTTACATTGAATGGGTAGGGTAGGAACGGTGCCATGGGGCCGGCTTTCATCAATATACAGTGAGGATTTTGTCTAAATTACTGCTATGCATTTCACAGTGCACGCTTTCAAAGAGCGTCTCATGTGGCCTGATGAAACGTGAGAGCTCCGCTGCAAAGTCACTCTTCTTCCAAAACACTTAAAAGGCAAAAACAACAACAAAAAAATATATACTTGTTTTAAAGTTTTTTTATTTTCTAATTTATGTTGTGTTTGTTCCCCAATTCCGGCTGTGGAATGCAGTGTTTGTGTCTGAAAAAAAAAAAAAAAAAAAACCTAACTATAACGAGAACAGTTAGTGCTGATTTTCATTTGCATAAATTTTCATATATTTTAGTGAAAATAATAGACTAGTGGAGAGCCGGGCTCAGTTGAGTCAGTGTAAAGGGAAATCTTAGGAAGGATCGCTTCGATGGAGAGGAGAAAAATAAATCGCCCATTAATTTACCAAAATTAGAAATCACAACTGTTATATTTGCTGTGTTTCATAGAGTTTCGGACGGTAAGTGATTCCTTCTGTGTTTAAACCTTTTGCCTGTCACGGAGTGGTGTTTTTAAAACGGGATGGTCGATGGTAAGTCAAAAAGGCTAAACCTTTGAACACCAGGGAACCCAGGATAGTCTAATGATAGTTTATATTTATGTACAGCATTGTTTAGGTGATTATAAAAGGAAATATATAGAACCAATGCGCGGCCGTAGTTTCCTTGACTATCATAAGGAGGTTTATTATAATTTTATAATAATAAAAATATGCATTTCAAATATATGTACACTTATTTAAAATAACGAAAATCCAATATGCTGATAATGCACCAATTGCAACGCATTATACAAATAATACAAACAATTATATTTAGGACAGGAAGATGTCTTTCTTTTTCAATGTAGACATTGTGGACTATTATTTTGGAGTCTCACAAACGGCTTAACGTAACAGCTGTCCAGTGAAAGTCCGCCTGCAAGAACATAATAAAAAAAAAACTAACCAGGACACACCTTCGGTTTATTCTCAAAGGACTTGGGGACGTGTGAATTACTAACCAGAACTCACTTTGTTTTCATTTTTGACTCGCTCTCCTAACTTTTAAGTACATTTAAGTTTTTCAGTGTTGTTTATTGCCAAAAAGCAGGCATTTATAATATAACTATTGCATTTTGAGCCAACGTACCAACATAAGAAAGTACCAGTCTGTTTTTTTATTTATTTTTTGGCGAATGTTTTTGCATGTTTGAATACATGTGTACGGTGTTGCTTGTATGTATACCATTGAGTTATATATACACACTGTCATTAACAAAATTCACAAATACAGCGTATTCTAACCGATACACAATATTTATAACTTGATAGCGCAGCACCATTCTGAAAAGACTATTTCGTTATCATACCGAATCGGTCTCTTTGTAGTTCTTTTGGGCTGTTCAGTTTTTCTGTTTTCTCACGGGTTAACTTTGTGTGCCCCCGCTGGAACAGATGCCACATAGAGCTGCCCCTGAAGATCATTTGTTTCCTTGATAGAGAACATTTTTGAGCATAGCATTTTGGTTGCCATAGTGAAAGGGATAAAAGGAGGAACACTGGCCACATTAAGCTATATGTTTGTGCACTGGGCGTTAGATAAAAGAGCTTCTGGTTTAGCCAAGAGCTCTGGGGAAGCCAAATCAAATATTGGAGACTACTGACCGAACTAAAAATAGTTTATTTCTTTCTTCATTGATTATTTTACCACAGATATTTAGAATTGAGCACGTAAACAAATTTTTATTGGTCGTTGTTATTTTATTTTCCCTTAGTTTTTGTATAAACTTATTTCAGTTTCTTGCAAGGGTGCTAAAATCTGTTTAGCCAGCAGGGGTCGCGCTGCCTCGCTTTCAGAACTTGGTGAGTATCAAATGCTCGGCAGAGTTATTGAAAGCAAATGTGTCGTGCAGTTGGTATGATTAAATACACATAAAAATATGCCAAACGTATATGTAGATATAAAACAAAACACAATATTTTAAAAAATAACATTATTTATTAAGTCGGACAAAGAATGCACGGTTCCATAACATGCATTGAAAACATGTTAATACATATGGATCTGAATGATTATTGAAAAGGTTTAAAAGTTAAAATGTAAACATTGTTTTTTTAAAAAAAAACTGTATTAGTCTTTCAAGTGGTTCTAAAAGCACAAACAAACTGTGCATGTTACATAACCAGCAAGACACAACTGAAGTGGCGAGCTAATGAGGTGTTTATTTGAAACATTGCAACGTCAACATTTTTTCATTTTTTAAGTAAACTTGTGTTCAGTAAATGACTGAATGCTTTGTGGTGAATATGGCCCGCATTATCTTGTAGTCTTATTTAAAAAGCCGTTTCGTTGTACCAAATATAATTATATACCATGTTCACCTAATTACTGTTGTACGTTACTGTATACAGACTACATGTATCAAAACACTTTTATAATGTTTAAAACTTTTAGTAACCTCACCTTTGTATTTGTTACCACATATTTAATTTATAATTCTGCATATTTAAACTTTAATAGGTCTTCCGTGCACTCCCCCCCCCCCCCCCCTCCCCCCCCCCACCCCCCCCCCTCCATTTTTATTTATGTATTTATTTATTGGTGTATATTAAAGTATTTGTAATAAAATATAGTCGCTACGTTGTATATAACCACATCCACGCAAAGTTTTAAATTCATGTAACAAAAGTAGAAAAAAGCAGAATATGCAATCCTGTGGTAAATTTATTTAAATGTCCACCCACAACTAGTTTATAAACCAGTCCGCTATGAACGTTACAAGACAGTATACAGGTGCTTGTCACGAGTATTTCACAGCTGCATTCTTTTTATCAAATGGACCAGAATGTTTACATTGCAAGAAAGAAGTTTCAATTTGTTTCCCACAAAAAGGTTACTGTAGACTAATAATCATTATATATAATTTTTGTATCACATTTTTGTCATAACATACCTAAAAGCAATACTTGATCATATCTAAATCCAGAGTATGTAATGTGCATATAATGTACATTTAGACCATTTTTTTACTTTTCTATTTAAAAGTCAGCATGGTTCAGCCACTTGAAGTTTATCTTGCGAGAAAAAGGTTTAGATAAAACTTGACAAAAGAGCACAAATAAAATATTCACACCACAGCTAATTGTATGATGGTGGCACCTCTGTCAATGAGCAGAACGTTAATTGTCCTTCAAAACACAAACTTTTTTCCCTGATAGCCAGAGGCTTTTAAGTGTACTTCGCCCATAATATCTTATCCCAATATCTTTAATAATATATTTGACTTAATCAAATATGATATTGGATACTATTCATGGATTATCCTAATCTAGGGTTAGGAAATGTATTAGTATTGTATTGCTTATCTGTTGCCTAAATCATATACCTATAATGTAGCTAAGCTATGGTACACTTATTGTACATTTCTATCTGTAGGGCATGAAATAATTAACATATGTAAAGTGATATAATATTTAATATAGGCTAATATAGTAACACATGTAATGATATGTGATCTTCCTGTTTTACATTATGTGGTCATCAAAGTTAATTTTTTTTTGTCATTAAAAGCTGAAACGATGACACAGTAACGTCATGTGATGTCATTGGATGCTTTAGCCTGGTCATGAAAATGTTAAATGAGATGCTGAATATTTGGTCCTGGAGCTTTAGCAGCAGTAATACATGCAGAATATGTGTTTTTCTGGATTGGCATTATAAATTGAACTGCCAATATATCTAATTTGCCAATTCAATTATTAAAATAGTATACTGATAACATAAACAATTAGAGCATTAAAAAAATGCAAGCCTTTTTGTATTTAATGAAGATATACATAACAACAACATTCTTATATTTGCATATTGGAATCCTGATGCTTTCTGTTGTGATTATGATTTAGTTTAGTATAAGTAAAAACAAAATAAATCCAGTGAAATGGCTGATAAAGGAAATATGTTATTAAAATGTAATTTACTTACTAGAGTTTTAATTACACTTCAAGAATGCATAAATGACTCTATTTACTTGGCCAAACCATATGCAAATCAGTAAACATGGTAATAACATGTGTATGCCTTATATCTGTCACTGCCCCATTGAAATTCATTTAGAACAGCTTACAACTTTGCGCTCTTTAGGGATAATATGACCCTGTAATTAAAAGACTATAGTTTGGCTTATATGTAATTAAAAGCAAATATTGCATCATAAATTAAATGCCAAAGTTATATTTGATAAATAAACAAAGAATAGGAATAATATAAATATATTGATTTTTCTTTGAGAAAAGTAGTCATTTTATTTAATTATTTGTTAGCTTGTGGTGCTTCCTAGTATATATGAATAGTTACTGTTTTACTGTAACATGCAGTTGTCTTTTGGGTAATTCATAGATTATTTTGACATTGGAACTCTAAATGTATCTTGTGTAAGACACTGTGTAGGTTACAGTCGGTCGTGCACAAGCAGGTTTCTGATCTACATAGAAACAGTTTACACACATTTTCAGTTTCTAAAAGTATGACGCTTTACGTAGAAACCAGCCTTTTGCATGTTATTGATTTGATACAGCTTTATGGAGAATGTACATTTCATAATGTCTTTCCAATTCATCTGTCAAATGTAAGAAAAACTATACGAGGAATGATGGACTTCAAAATACTGCATGTTTATATAAAGCAACGCACATTGTATTGACTTTTCTCACTTGCATGTCACCTGCAGGTACAACCACTGCCATTAATACAAAGTCATATTATTATGTTTTCCCAGTTATTTTTATGGCTATATACAACTTTCAATAGAAATATATGATATAAAATATATGAAAGGGAATAATTATGTTAAAGCTTAAGGCCCCACCTTCCCACCATGCAGCATGCTGTCTTTCCTCAAGGCAGCTTAATAGGAAAGTTCTGTCACGTTTTGCCAGGTTTTGTTCCTTTACTGAAATATGCCAGTGTATTGTGTAGCTTGTTAGTAATTTCTCAGTGGCTTTTTTTAAAGCGTGCTTGTTTTGGAATGAGGCAAAGTAATAAGCAAGAGATATAATAATATGCGCAAAGTAGTCTTAAAAAAATATGAAACTGTTTCCTTATGTGGTCTGTTTATTTGGCACCATTTTGTTTACATCAAACCTTGGACAATGTTTAGCAGAATAGTAACAGATCTCAGGCTGTTTTGTTATTTATTGTAAATATAGGTTAAGTAAATTATGGTTACACAATGCTCTGGAAGTGCATTAGTGTTTCTAGACACTTTTTGTAACAGCCAGTGTAAGAATAATAGGCCAACCAACCAACCAGCATTTAACTGATATATTTTCCTCTTTGCAGATGTACAATTATGAAAGAACAAAAAACAATGCCTTTTAATGCATGCTTACCTTCACGACTTGAATGCATGCAATTTGCGACTGTTTGTATAGAAAACTGCTTCAGTGACATTACAGATCTACAAAATAGATCTGTTGCTTGTTCTGCTAGGGACATGTTGAATTGTTATGCATTGTGTGCCAATGATAGTAAACACTTTTTTAAGACTACTGCTGTACCCATTAAGATAAATTGGTGGGTACCTGGTTAGCTGAAAGGCATTCATTGTGCTAAAAAGCTGGGTGCAAACTGCAATAGTTTGTGCTGTGTTTTTGTTTGTCAAACAGTCCTGTTCTCTTGGGAGTGGGGCTTGTGGCAGATCCCAGCCGAGGATTACATTAATCAAAGTATGTATTTCCCCAGGGATTCCCAGCACAAATCAGAGTAAATCCTAATAAAATTGGATGGCAGGGAAACTAAACACTTTAAGTAACCTCTTCTTTTTATTTCAATAAAAAATCCCAGCATTTACCATCTCTTGTGAAATATGATCATCTCGTGCGTTACCATTATCCACATTACACATGTTTTCTAAGGTATGTAGAAGTAAACACAACCCCCCCCCCATACAATACATATGGAACAGTTCCCAGTGCTTATGAGCACAATACAGTTTACAAAACAATGCTCTCTCAAGTTGTAGTCCTCAATTCAACGATATATGCTTTTCCCAGTGCAAGTATTTTTAACGCACTGTTTTTCCCACTGATAAGTTGATACTACCATACAAGTATTAAAACTAATCACAATAATAATTAAAATGCAATACAACATTTTGCAGTGCAGCAAATATTTTTTTATTTTAATGTGTAATTATAAAGATATCTAATTTGTGTTCAACACATACACACAGTGTTATACAGTTATGATGCTGTCTTTACAAATGCTTTGGTTTAGGAGTTCATGCACTCAAATTCAGGAGACTGTAGTACTGAATGATTTACAAAATAAATAATTATTTTTTTTGCGAAACAGAATCTATCATATAATTTATTATATAGATAAGTGTTAATTTTAAATACTAATGAACTCTAAAAACTAAAACACATACAGTATGCACACACATGCATTGTGAAGGGCACAAATCATTTCAAATAATGTAAATGACGTAACAAATGATTCACTGTTGCTTCTAACCGTGTCTCTTTGAAGCGATAACACAATCTCTTACGGACTTGGATCATCAGTGTGAGAATTTATTGTCTTCATTTAAAAGCATCCATCGTATGTGGTGGAAGGGAAAGGGTTTCTTGCATAACAGAAAAACTGAAGTCAGAACTGAGAGCGCCTCAGCCAAACGGCAGATTCAGAGATCAACATTATTCATTTACATAGAAATTGTGGTAAGATCTGGGTACAGTGAGGCAGACTGATCTGATTGTGCTGAGTGGGAGGAGGGGGAGTTGTGTAAAAACGTTTCACACCGGCTCTTGTTTTTGTATTATTTTTGGGATAAGCTATCTGTTTTGTTTTGTGCAGGATTTTCCAATCATTTGGCTTAACTATTAGAGATGATTCTTAAAGGTTTTATATAGTATATGTATGTGTGCGTGTGTGTGTGTGTGTGTGTGTGTGTGTGTGTGTGTGTGTGTGAAGGTTTTGCATGTGTGTGGTCACCTTTCTATCTATGAGGCGGATTTACATGTCCATTAAATGTATAAGAGATGTATGTTTTTCTTCCTGCTTCTTGGAGACAGACATTTGTACGAATATTCTGGCTTTGAAATGAGTCTGAATCTTACAGAGCTTATTAACAGTTTTCACAAATTAATTGGGATTGGTACCATTTTTGAAATGGGTTGCTTGAAAAGAGGAAAATAAAGAACATTATTTGCCATGAACATTTTAAGAACCGTATAAGCAGTTAATGTCTATGCACACTAAATCAAATCAAGTTAAATACTGAAATGATCAAAATTGATCAATGTTTATGGACAAATAAAGAGCAGACATCATCACCACTTAAGACATAATATAATTGAATAGATAAGCCAGTGCTGTATTTAGAGCACTGGAAGGACGCTCATGTGGTTAGTGACAATACAGCAACATTATTAAAACATTAGCCTTTGCTAAAATAGTTCAAATGTGCAGATCATTTTTTAGTAAAGCTTTTATTGTCAATTTTAACATACAAAATAACCTTTACCACACAATATTCACTCTTCCTACCTACTGTAGATGCCACCCTAGTAGAATAAAAACACATTCAAATATGTTGTATCCCACTGATAAACAAAAATACAGTTATTGTTTTATTACCAATGCGTATTTATAGTTTTATAGAAATATTTGGCAGAAAAATATATACAGTAAGAAATGCCAGTAGCATTATGTATACACCAACCCATTTTGCTTTTTGGTGAAACTTTGTATCTCTGGTTTATTTTGATTTTCAAGTACTTATAACACATGTAAAATAATTGGAGCAGGCAAGAAAAACAAATATTAATAACTGAAACAAATCATACACTTACAAGTATGCAAAGTAATCTTATTTATACTTAAAATAAGATTAAAAAATAAATAAATAATAAGTACATTATTAAAAGCCAGATATTAGAATATAAACGCCATAGTTAAAATGTATTCCTAGGGTTAGTTGCATGAACAAATAAAGTAGGAAACCTTATCTCTTAACATAATTCTGCACTTAAAGTTTAAAACACTAGTCTACATAATAGATTTCATTAAACTGTACTGAAACTGAAATTACCCAAAGCATCCATGTGTCATTTGTATACCAGTAATCCCACACTGCAAAAAATGAAAATGACAGCAATCTTCTGTTACATCGTTGTATGCTATTCATTCACGTATGCAGTATGGCTTTAGTATTATAAAATATCGTATATACTGAATATACACTTTATTTCCTTTTAAAAACTAAAATCAAAACTCTTTCACCAAATGTATTACAATATAGTAAAATCTACAGCTGGCAAATATTATGTTCATGGTAGAAAACTATTTCATAATCGTTGCGGCTGTAGCAGTCTAAAAGTACTTAATCATTGCTCTGCGGAAAGCAAACAAAAAAATGGGCCAGAACTTCTCTGCTGCTGATATATTGGGTGCTAATGAACTCAGTAAACCAAGGAATCAGCTTTGGCTTTATGACTGATGGATGTTGAATGGCTGCTGTGAGGCAATGTATATCAGATGGATTATATAAGAATTACCATTACTTCCTGACTTGAGATCTGTCTTCTTTCCTATATAGTTCCTACTGGAAACCAACTGGGATTCAAAAGATATTGTTTCTGTTATGAGCAAAGACTAGAGGAACAGGATAAACTTCAACACAGCGAAGTGGTTCGGCGCTCTGTTTAACGTTCTCTTTACAGTTTATTTGGTTATGTAAAACAGGGCCTAAATGCCCACAATGTTTCAGAAACTGTGTTTATTTTTAGAATCACTTCAAAGATCATACCAATTTCTTATTTACACCTCCTCCAAACAGGATTTTAGATGACTGTTCTTGAAAGAAAAGAAGCCAGATGGGGCCTTATGTTTTAACATAATTATTCCCTTTCATATAGTGATGTTTAAAAGTACACCCACCCCTTGTTATATCACCCCTCACTGTACTGCGGATTTGGATGTGTCGCGATCCTGGAGTTGGCTCCCCATTTTTACAGTCTAACTGCGATTGCCTTAGCTGCAATATACATAGACAATGTCACTTAGAATTACTGTTAGTTTTATTTCGTACTGCACACCACAAACAAAAATATACAAAACAATTAAAAACAAAGCATTAATGTGGTACTGTTATCATATAAACACATGGATTGCTCAATAACACAAAGCAAATTAAATATCTACTTGCTGAAGTGGTTTTTCTTTTAGCCAGCGAGGTGTTCACTTGTAATGCACTAGCAAAAGCCACTGGGCAGTGATGTCAGCTCCCTAGAAACAAGCCTCCTATGTTGGGAATGGATTCTTTCAATGCAGTGGGTTTGAGAAAGGAGAGGAAGACTCATGAAATTAATTAGAGACTTAAGTCGATGAGAAGCAATTACTCTCTGCAGTACAAATTAAAACAATATGCTGCTTTTTATACAAAAAATGAGAAAAAACGGGTTGCGTAGAAGGTTTATATTGGGCCCTGAACACCCCCCCCCCCCCGATAAAATGAGGGAGTGGTTGTACAGTACTTGTTAGTTTTTCTATGGGTCTTGCTATATCGTGGCCCTCGATATATAGCAAATTTATATTGGACCCCAACACCCGCGATATATCGAGCTTTAAAATGTTTAGTCTTTGGTGTAATTATAGAATATTCACATTAAAATAAAATAAACAAGCTTTTTGGGACAAGAAAAGGCTATCTAGTGAAAATGCCACTAATGTTAATGCTAACTTGTTTTAAAAATGTTTTTACCTTTCTTAGTAAACAACAACATTGACTCAGTTATATTGTATGAAATGTAAATTAAAATATTTTGTTTTAAATGTTACATTAAACTAAACTGAAACAGAAACTAGCCAAACTGTAATTTGTATACAGGTATTTGTAAATTCCACAAGCCACACATTTGAAAATCATTTCTTTCATAAAAACACTTGATCGAAAACATAAGGGTAAATGTTTCAGCTAGTGCCTTCCTCAGAATACACTACATGTGTCTGCTTGACAGCCCAAAAGATTAAAACACATAATAAAAATAAGTGTTACCAGAACATCTTGAAAAATCCCTTTTTGGTTTTTGGTAATGGTTAATGTTACATTGCTAATCATTTCCATCATTTTGCTGTGTTTCCAAATGCTTTGAAATATTGTGAGCCATCTTCAGGTGGAGTCTTCGATCTCTGGACTTCAGTTCTTGTGACTTCTGAGGAGAAAAGTACATTCATACTTTGTGGTACTGTTGATCTGGCACGTTTTTATTTTACAGACTGTATATAGTTTTTTTTTTCTTGTATTGTAACAGTTGATATGTTTGTTTAATTGCCCTGTGTATTGACTAAGACTAATCTGTCTTGTATATAAATGGGAATGGAACGATACAAGTATAAAGCAGGAAAGGAAAGATATTTCAGTGTTGCTGACAGCTGTCTGACTGCATGTTATGTAGCCCAGCATGGAAATTACAAATAACCCTCAAAATCAATTACAGTATTGCAGTGTTTTTAAAGTGTAAATATATCAACCTTATTTATAAAATGCGTCATGATTTATGCATGCTTTAAATAGGGGCTTTATTTTGAGATATTACAATGAATTCTCCTTCCACTGTGGTTAGTGCTAGTTCCAAAGAAATGTCCAGCTTATACTTCAAAGTTTTCACCAGTAGCAATCATTTAAAAACCTGACCTGATTGTTGGGAAAGTGAGTTAATTCTATTCCTATTATATGCCTACCTTAACTAACATTTCTCTGGAACTATGGACCACATTCTTAAAACATTATCTAGATGAGAAATGGTCGACATTAAAGTGCAAACATTTAGGCTGTACTCCTAAAGAACTAAAGAGGCAGGAAGTGCACCCCATCCATTTACCTGCAACGAATGCTTTATGAATCCAAAAATAATAATACAAAAAATGTACAGAAATCTAGTTTTCACATGTTTATTACAATTGGATATGAAAAACATATACAGTATGAAGAATGTCCATCCAGATCCTAAATGTAACCAGGTAGGATAAACTAATATCCAGTTCTCATTTACAGGGGTGACCTGGGAGTCACTTACATGGGGATTTAGTCAGGCCAGAATTGACCTGTGTTGGGACATGAAAACTGGGAAACAGTGTTGTGATCCATAATGTTTACAGTCTTGGGTTTAAAATCTCATCCACAACATGGCACTTTCTACAGCACTGCACTCCCTAACACCATGCTTGGGTTTTTGTTATACTCTGGTTCAGAAAGAAGTGTGCACCTTAGTGACTCACTAACACTACAGTACTATATTTTCCTTGGAGGTCCTCTATCTATGTTCTAAACAGGCCCAACCTTGCTTGGATTCTAAGACCTGACAAGATCACACAATATCACAGTCCAATGTGTTATGATAGCAAACGCATTCAACTGCAATGCACATACCCTTTCAGAGATTTTGTAATGTAAATCTGATTACTGACTTTACACACAGGCCTAGAATAAAACAGGAGCTCAGAGACCTAAGTCAGAGGATTGTTTGATTCAAAATTTTTTAAAGCTTTAGTATAACAAAAGCTTAAAAATGTTTAGTCTGGTGTTGTATTTGTAAAATATTTACATTATTTAAAATATTTTATAAATTCAAATACATTATTTATCCCTGCAATGTAACACGGCTGCTCAGTGGAGTTTTTTGTTAGCTGCTCATGCAGTGACCATCCTTTAATTCAATGACTGCAAATATATATGCCCAGGACTAATGAGTTTCATGTGAATCAAATTCGTTTTGGGTTGTCTGTGTTTCCAAGAAGTTTTCTTTTAGCCAGAGAACTTCTCCTTCCAAATGCAAACTTCATTAATACTAAAATACAAGAGGGTGTATTTAAATATTTCTGAGTTCCAATTTGACATTCCGTGATATTGTACAACTTTCTTAAACTAACTTTTTAGGTTGTGTTGAAGAATTGCAAGTGCAGCCTTTCTCATTTGGCTCCCCCCAAAAATGTCAAAAAATGATAAGATAGCAACCAAGATAGCATTACCCCCCCCCCCAAAAAAAAAAAAAGCATTCCATAAGAAAGCGCTGTGTACTATCCTGGTATATTATTTATTAAACATTTTTTGACTGCATATATATTTATTATAAACCATAGCTTCAGCAAATCTGATCCTATAGTCTGAACGGAGCTAAAATACCAGCACTTCAGGTTAATTATAAAAATTATCTAGTCAAACTGTTTAGTACAGTACATTTTTTAAATACTGGCAGTAAATCTACAATAGGCTACCCTACTTGCCTGCATTTCCTACTACATAACTACAACTACTACTACTAATAATAAACACCTGAATCTGAATTCGATAGGGACAGTGCAAGGCTGTCGTCAGCAGTATATGGTTACATATGTTGTTTTTATTGGGGATCCAGTAGCTAACCCATCGGGACTCTCTGTAACTGCATTATGTCTTGCAGCAAGCTGATGAAAAGCCCTGTATTTGTCTTTTTGAATACATTCGTGGAACCAACAGTTTTTTTTTTTTTCTTTTTCATATTTTTGTTCTTGTAAAACAAATCTTTCTCAATGAATTAGGTTTAATAGATTTTACTTCAACAGTAGTTGGATGCTCAGGTCTTGTGCTGTCTGTAGCCTGCAGCAATAATAAAGAGACTGGCAACTAATTCCCAGCTATACTAATTTAATACATTTTGGGGAACAAATGTGATTTTTTTGTCTTTGGTAGGTACCATGATAGATGCTACTTAAGGCTAGTGTACAGTGTATTGCATCTTACAGCTAAGGGAAAGAAAAAAGTCTAAGCTTAAAGCAATTGGCTATATCTGTGCTTTGCAAATGGCTTTGTTATTTGTTTATTTATTTATTTTTGTATTGCAATGGCTACATTTTTTTATTTGAAGTAGCTTCAATATTTTTACTTATAAAACAACTAAAATGTAAACCATTAGCATTTTATGAGCCATATGGCAATAATTTGAAATATTGAATACATGGTGTTGCATAAAAGAACCTTACCATGGCTGCTTCCAACAGATCTCAGATAATACAGGATTGCTTGCTGCAGCCCTTATGCCCTACAAGTGGAGACGTTTCTGTTGTTGGATTTTCATTGAAAAGAGAAAAAAGGTTGATGCAGAGATTAGTAATACATGGTTAAGACACATAGCTGATTGCGATGTCACTGTTTTTGATTGACTTTGCTCTTTGAAAGGATTTTGGAATGGTAACTTGAGTGTAATCTTTTCATACAGGTGACATAATCTATACCAGTATTGAGAATAAAAAACTTAATATGGTATGGTTGATGTAAATGGAGTTCATTTGTTATGTGTCCCGGCATGCAGCATGAGACTGACTGAAAGATATTTAGCAGTCCATAATATTGTATATATAACATATCCGACTGCAGTGGGACCAGAGTAAGGGTGGATATGTAAAGAGTCGGATAAATGAATCCTGTTTTAAATACCATGATACTCAACTGCAACAATTACTATATTCACGTAATTATTGTTTTGAGATTCAGCTTTTTTTTAGGGAGCTCCCCTGTCCAGTGATTAAAGAAAAGGACTTGTAACCAGGAGGTCCCCGGTTCAAATCCCTGCTTAGCCACTGACTCATTGTATGACCCTGAGCAAGTCACTTAACCTCCTTGTGCTCCATCTTTCAGGTGAGACGTCACTTACATTAGTGTTGGGTAATTTACATAATAGCAAAATGTATAGGTGAGACAGAATGATTCTTGGTGATAAATCTCTCTCCCGATCTGTGAGGGCATTGTGTAAAGGGAACAGAGTGCCCTGGACTGGATGGCCAGACAATTTGTTCCCAGGGTAAGATGGGAAGTCGGTCATCTAGAAAGGGGGCGGAGCTATGATACACTAAATTATTGACCCGGAAATGACATGGAAGCCTCGGATTGGTGGAGCGGTTGCACTCATTAACCAAGGGGTCATGATTGATGGTACAAAAGGGGGTGTAGTGAAGTGATCTGTTCCTTTGTATGGTTATGTTGAACTGGAAGGAGAACCTGTGTTGTTATTGTGAGTGTTTTATTAGTTTTTGTCGTGTCTAAATATACTGTTTGTTGTTGTTAGACAGCTGAAACACGATCTGGAGCTGTCGTCAAAGTCCAACACTTAACCAGACATCACTGCACATCACTTGTTTCTGTATTTACACCACAAGCACTTTAGCACTCATTGTGGACTTGTGTTTGTGTTACGTGCGGGTGTTTAGGAACGGGACTGTTATTATTACAGGACCAACCCAGGGATTAAAACAGAGCAATACAAGCCGCCGTATTGCCTGTTAGCATTGTTATTGTTTACTGCCATTTTGTCATCAGACTTTGGATTTACAAATAAAATAACATTGCACCTGGATTATTGTTGTCTGTCTGTTCATTGATCACTGCTGCATTCCTGCACCTACACACTGTTAACCACTTGGCCACAATAGGTTTATGGAGAAAACAATATATATAAAAAAAAACAAAAAAACAGAAAACTAGAAAACTGAAGTTACAACAGAAATTACATTACATTACATTACTGTGTTGGAGTAAAAAAGTTGAGTCATATCAGTGACGAATTGTTTTTCCAGCCAGTCCAAAGAAATGATCAGAACCCAATGCAAACTTTTTAATCTCTGAGGCAGACTTATATCAGTCACAGTGCTCTTTTCAATTCCAAACTTGTGTGCTATTTTATCCCTGGTAATTCCCTTTTCCCAAAGTGAAAGTATTTCCAACTTTTTTTTCAATTGTAAGCACAGCTATCTTTCACTTTCCTGTAGCCATTTTGCATTAGCACTGTACACGCGGGTGGCGTTGCTGAAGAGCTTGGTCATGTCAGATAAATGGTTAGGGTGGATGTGTGATGGGCAGATACACAATGGATTATTGTACTGTTTTTAGACATTTGACCATGTGGTTGCTTATTGTGTTAGAAGAACTAAACAGCACAACAAACTAAAGTAATATTGGCAACATCTGTTATATATTATGTATTAACTTTAATGTGGAATATAACAGCAATGTTACACTCTACATGCTTGTCATTTAACAGGTTTAGTCTCTACTAGGGAGAGTAGTCTTGTTGACATAATGTTTCACAGGACAATTTTGAGAGCATAACAAATCCAGACAGTACATCTTTCAAAATAGCCTGTGACAGTAAGACAGCACAAAGGGCTCATTTTGTCATTTGAATGACATTCTGGGAAAAGAAAAATACTTCAGTCATAATAATAAAGACTTAGACATGGATGTTGAGCCCAGTGGTAGGACATGGAATTACAGTATCTGCAAAATTTCAGAGACAAAATAGTTGAAATTTGAGTTTTCTGAAAAAAGAACAATGAAATCTTTAATAGAATTTGACATTTCACTACATTCATCTGCTCGCAGCTCTAGTGGAAAAAAAACTGTGGGCACTTAAATAAAAGGAAATCCTTTGATGAAATTCAGAGATTCAATCGAAAAATACAGCATCTGCTTTAATTCCCTGTTCTAAAGGCAATCCATGTTATTGTGTGTATCCCTTGGCCAAGGAAAATGGGGGTTTATTTTTTTTACAAAGTTTAACCCGACTGTAATATATAAAACTATGGATACTGACGTTTACAGCAACTGTCTTCATAATGCCACTGAATAACACATTATAGGCAACTCTGGTCCTGAAGTGTAATTCCATTCCAAGTTTACTGGGTATATAATTATACAATGAAATACTTTCAGACCAGGTCAAATGGTTAATTGGTTCAAGACCTGGACTAAAAGTCTAAGTTTGTCTACCCCTTGCAGGGGCGGATCTAGCCTTGTAGCTTGACTGGTTCACAGAATTCTTCAAGATACACAAAAGGTTCCCTGTGACCCCTGCTCACCTCAAAAAATGTATAACACACTTTAAGGAATTTTTTTTTTTTTTAGTGCAGTTTTGAACACATTGCTGGTAAATTTAAGTAACATACTAGGAGTAAATCATAAGTAATACTAGGAGTTACTAATATATGAAAATAGTTTAAAGCTTATGCCTCCCCCCCATTTTTTTTAATGAACTGACTCAGTTTCTCAGCATTTTTTCCTATTTTTCTACCAAAAAGTATGCAGTATTACAACATTGTTTCTCTACACTACTGCCACTGAAAAAATAAATAAATAAATAAATAAAACACAATGCCATGATTTACAGTCTATTTTATTTAAAAAATAATAAGAACACAATATTGTGCAGATTGCCAAATCTCATATATAAGCATTTATTTTTATCATAAAGATTTTCTAAACATATTTGTCAATCTTCTTGTCCAATAAATAACTAATATTGTTCCCGTTCAAATCTAGTTAAAAAACTGAATCATTTTTATATATTCCAAAGCAGCATTCAAAAAAATTGTAAATATGGTAAATGGGGAACTACGTTAGCAAAAACTAGCTCTAAAGAAAAAAAAAAATTAAACAAACATTTTTACCAGTTTTTTTTTTTTTTTGTAAATATCTGAACAAGTACATGATTGACCACAAAGCAGACTTTATAAATTACACATGATTTTTTCTAACCAGCTGATTCCTTAGCGACTAGGTTTTTTTTTTTTTTCCTTGTAACTTTACTAGATGTATGCATTTAAATGTCAGGTTCATTTATTAAGAAAGCAGTGGGACTTATTTGCCAACTTACAAAAAAAAAAAAAAAATGTAATTAATACCTTAAGGAGTGAAGAAGTAAAAAGTATTACTCTATTGCCAGAGGCTCTCTTGGCTGCCCTTTCTGTTGTTTTTTTTTTGTAACTAATAGAAGATCTGCCTTTTCCACAGCTAGCCAATCAGAAGTGACAGGAGTGGGATACAAACACTCCCTAGGTCAGCTATCTCGGAAAGAAGAGGTGACAAGTGAAACAAAGCACCAGTGTAATATATATTTTTAGGAACGCATCAAATTCAGATTATTACTTAAAATAATAGATAACTAAGTCTTGAATGTTGAAAGTGTGGACTGACATTTGTTTTATGACTGGTTCGAACCAGTTGGAACCAGTATGAACTGGTCTGAATCCGCACCTGCCTTGTATAGAATGATTGAAGCTGAGAAAAGGTCATTGTATAACAAGGCATTTTGGAATGAGGAAATTAAAGATTGAGCAGTCACTTAGAAGTCCAAAGCCAACAGTACATTTACCTTAAAGCTAGACAGAGTTTACTGTAGGGGTATGTTATTAGATTCTAAACCACTCGGGGTGATTATAAACATCCTAGAAAAAAAGAAGGCAAAAAGAATAAAACAGCAACATTAAGATTCATTTGAGGCCATTTACGTTTTAAATGGATTGAGGTTTTACAAATATTTTGATTATTTACATTGAGGTTTACTCACAGTTTATAATTTTTAACTGTTTCCAAAGAATTTGAAGTACAGCAAAAAGTAAAAAAAAAAGTGTTCTATTGCAATCACAAAGGTATTGTCAATGTAAATTTGATATCCTTTTACATTATTTACAGAATGTCCTACCAGCTATCTACATCTTTAAAGAATCATTGCTAATACTTGACCCAGCAATAGCAGACAGATTTGAGTGTATCTAGTAATACTTCCTTTAAAACATGTGAATAAAACATGATCCATTGTAACATTGTTTGTATTTTTTTATGTTAGATTTCGTGTTTGTGAATGAAAGGTGAGGGACAGCTAATCATGATGCAGCAGGTGCTATGTAAGCTTACCCTCACTGCTCTGAGAAAGCATCTCGATCCTGACCAGAACACTGCAGAGTCCAGACTCTACAACAATTATGCCAGTTTGTGTTGTGGACTAATGTCTACTGGAGGCTAGGTTGAGACCATCAAACTAATTTTACTTCATTTTTTTGAAAACCCTCAACTTATGTTTTCCTTCTAAGTTTTTGTTGCATATGAAACAAAAAAAGCTCTATTTGTTTTGAGCTTGTGTTTTTAAATTCACACAATTATGTTATACCTGCCTTTAGCTATAGTTTTCTAAGAACACACACACAGCAATTTTATCTCAGTGAAGGCAAATTGTATTAAAGTTGACCTTGTCGCGAACAGGACAAGAAAAGTTAAATGGGCAATGGGGAGACGAGAGTCTGGCTCTTGTACATGTGTATTGAGTCTTCTGACCCTATGAATATACAGTACCATTCTCAGCCTGTCCTTTAGGCTGGAGTCTGATCTGAGCCAAAAAGGTGCTGGAATCCTAATAAGACACAGCAGGGGGTTAGTCTTCATGGGGATAGCAGGCAAAACAACAGGAATTAATTGGAGATATTTACTTCCATCTGCACTTCTGGCTGCTGACCAGGAGCGGATTCTGGCACACACTGGTTGTGGTGAGGACTACTGGGCTTACAGCCAACCTCTCCAAATACAGGGCACTGGCCACTTTATTAGGAACCACTGGGGAATAAAGCAGTGTAAGTGCTAGAATTCCCGTACTTCGGAACCAACACCACAAGGTAACATTTAGAAATATCGGAATATTTATGTCTGCTGTAGTGAAAACAAATGAAACCAGCAATAAGCTACCATTTTAAAAAAAAAACTATCAAACACATTCTTTTACAAATTTTAGGTGAATCCCTGTGTGCCACCTACAGGTTACACATTATATAGAAGCTGCACAGTACACTCTGAAAATAGTATTCTGTACAGTAAAAAAGTGATATGTACAGTATGATGCACAGGGTGCATGTTATATATATATAACATATATATATATATATATATACATATATATATATATATATATATATATATATATATATAATTATATATATATATATATATATATATATATATATATAATATATATATATAATGCATTATTTGTGCTATATTATAAAACAAAATTGGTAGCTTTAATTGAACTCCTTTCTGCAACTAAGTATGTGACCACTATAGCAACTAAGTGTGTGGCAACTATATCAACAGTTATAAATGCTTAGAATTGCCCTAGCCAGTTGGGTTGCTCCAGTTTTGTATAGAGGGTTTCTCACACATTGTAAGGTTGAATATTTAAATACTGACACAAATACAGACTGCCACTAACACCAGCATTCATTTTGAGTATGAAGAATACCTTAAATAAATTCAACACACTTAAAAATCCTGCAAGGATCCCAACACTATAATAAGTGGTATATTGCCCAAGGAAACACATTTCCCACTTTGAATACACTGCCCATGTTAAATAATCAAGCCCAATAAGCAGTACATGTTAGTGTCTTTAGTGTATTTCTGTCTGTAAAAATATAGGAAACACAGGAACCCTATTATTGAAAGCAGTATTTTGGTGCAGATTGGTTCAATCAATCTATTCTCAAAGCTTTTTTTACTCATCATTAGCAGTTTTCAGAAAGAAAAGACTTCACAAAGGGAGGAAGCAACCAGATGAGAAATAAAGAACTCAGACATTTAATTAAACGAAATAAAAACGTACAACAAACTTTCAACATCATTCAGCAAAATTTGTTTGATTTGAAACTTGTCTTAAACTCCGAAAAACTAATTACATGTTTTTTGCAAAAAAAATAAATCTCTTGATATATCACTTAATTACAAATATTTGGGAACATGGCTAGAGAGCTGGATTTAAATGTTACCCTGTTTTTCAGCACAAACTAGAAAACAACTGGTTTTGAGTACATTTTGCCTCTGATTGACTATAGTGACATTATTTATAGAGTTTACCACGGTCTTGAGAAAACTGGATCCTTTGTACCTTCCTGCATTGAGGCTTATAGCCAACCTGAGTTATTATGTTCGTCATTGTGATTTATATAGCGGTCTGACTTTATCTTCACCAAGATTGAAACGTGTATAATTCTTTATAAGGCTGTCCTTGGCAAAATCCCAAATTGTCTTAATATTTTGTTAATTATCTCAGACTGTTCTGTTTCTCAGTTCCTAAAGTTTATACAAAATTAGCAAAAAAATGCACTCAGTTTTCTTGCTCAGTGGTCTTTAATTGAAACTTACTGTTTTGACATCTTTAAAGGAGTTTAAACAAAAACTTGACATCTATGTAGCTGAAACCTGCTTTTGCTTTGGTTAATTCAATTAACCTATTTGTATTGGTTGGGTTCATTTGAACCCGGGTTTTATTTTTGTTTTGTTTTTTTTATTATATGTCACCTTCTTGATCAGGTCTCCCTTGACTTTCCTGGTTAAATAGGGTTAAATAATGAACAAAAAAGGCTTGTAAGTAGTCTGAAGAGGATTCTGTAATTGGTGTTTTAGATTTTAGAATCTATGCCTAAAGGGAAAATATGGGGTGGGTGCAATAGAGGGTGTTAATATATTTATCCTCCAGTTTATACACACTTTTGGATTCTCATATACACTCTCAGTAGAAGTAGCAGACCAGATTCTCCTGAGAGATACAGCAGACTGCATTATTACAAGGTAAGTCTTTGATTGTGGCAGATTTCCTGAAGTACTACACTGCTGACTGGGGAAGCAGCACCCACATGCTTAGGCACAAGTGTGAATGTTCAGTCCAATTATTCTCAAAACCTTGCACTAAAACTCTCATAGGCCTTACAAGTGACACAGTGTGTCAGGAACAAGCCCGAAGGAAATTTGTGGTGAGGATTAAGCTAAAAAAAAAAAAATGTCAAAGTTTTACATAACGTCAGAGGTTGTTTGAATCTTATTTCTTGAATTTCACTTATTTTCAATGGTTAAATTGTGATTTTGAAGGAAGGGGAACTCCCGTTTCTGATCCACTTTGACAGTAGCAGTGAAATGGTACAGTGTGATACTGTAGATTCTTCCACAGAGTGGCATTGAATCTGTTTCTTTTCCCTTATACATGGAGTTTCCATGAGGGGCAATTTGCAGATGAAATGGCGATGCGTGTGAACGTTTGGGAGAATTACTCATGTAAATCAGGTTTGTGGCCAAAAAAAACGGCCAAAGAGAGGGATAGGGTAATTCTCATGTACTCGTGTAACTGACAAAACACACAGGAAAATCCATGCCCAGTTTCGCAAGGAAACACGCATTTCAAGTGTAATTGTGAATGAGCACATTTACCCTTAACTGACATCCAGGCCTGGTGGCAACATGAACGCTGTGGGAGGCATCCACTCATTTAGGGCAGGCTCATTCTGGAAAAGACAAATCAATCAGCTTGTATTCTCTACTATTTTACTTCACTGTGATGAGAATAAACAAAGAAATAAATAAATTACATGACCGCACAATATTATGAACTATCCACACAGCACAAATTACCACAGCTCTTTCCGGGAAAAAGGGAGCTGTTTGTTGTAACTGTTTAACTTGTCCCTCTTAAGGATCCTTACGCTGAGTAAGTACCACCCCCCAGCCTGTGTTGATACCTTATCAGTAGATGATCTTGAGTGTAGTAATGGTGCTGATACACTGTGACTGTCCTAACGTGGCTTAAAGTTGTTGTTATAATAAAATACTTAAAAGATTTAACCGTTGTTTCTTTCCCAAGTTACTACACTTTTAAATTATTATTATTACCGTGTTAGCAACAACGTGGTCTCTGAGCAACAGAACTTGAAACAAATACAATCATACAGTGAGCAACCCTCTACAAAGATTGCAATAAACATACTCCCATGCACATCACATTAATGCAAAGTAATGAATGGACATATAAGAAGAGGAAGCAAGCTGAATGCGAGTAAATACCACCAGCAAGACTGAGGCCCGGCTGGAGGACTTACAGTGACTGTTATCAAACAAACCAGCCTGTGTCTTCTGTACACCTAAAACAACAGTATCTAAAATAAACTGTGTCCTGCTACCTGCGTAGCTAAAAGATTCAACGAAGAGGACAGAGAGGACGGGCGCTGTTGTGGATCCTATACCGAGGACTGAAGACTTTGTTGCAGCTGTTTTTTGATTCTATCAAGAATTGAAAGCTTAATTGCCGAGTTTGATCCAAGGTGGGATTGAAGACTTTGTTGCTGAGAAGAAAGTCTTTTGTACTGGACACTTCAACAGACTGAGGTTTCAAACCAGCGGACCAAAAGTCTAAGCTTCAAGAAACCGTTGAGTATAGTTCCAGTTGCATTTTCCTTTCATGGAACTAAATTAATTAATTGTAACACATTCACATAGAATTGAACTGTTAATTATTTAGTTTGCACACTTTGCTTGTGAAATAACTTTTAGTGAAACTTGATGAGGTATAAGTAATCTGCCTCATATTGTTATGATATGAAGAATTTCTTTAAAAGTAAACTTGCCATATCCTTAATCTATATACCATTAATAAGCTTAATTTGATGTATTCTAAGATTGTTTGCATCATTTCAGTTTAGGCCGTATGTGCGTGCGTGCGTGCGTGCGTGCGTGCGTGCTTGCGTGCGTGTGTGCGTGTGTGTGTGTGAGCAAGTTACTAGCTACGTCACAGCTTGATTGGGCTGAGGAAGTTGCTGCTTGTGTGTGAGGAGACAGTTGGTGTCATACTTCAGTTGCTCTGCTAGCCAGCCTGAATGCAGTGAGAGCTTTTGACTTGTGTTTGGTGCTTAGAAACTAAGAGATTTACTTTCTGACTTTTCTGATTTCTGTTTAATATTTGTATACTTAATAAAATACTACTATTGATTACCCATTCCTTGTGTCTAGCGTGTGTATGTCTGCTCATCGTAAATCCTTGATCTTTGTAACACGTCAATTAAATATTATCAGTAAGAGAACTAATCAACCCAGATAAACTCTGAATTCTCATTTATTGAATTGTTCCTACATCTCCCAAGGTGACTTGAGTGCCGCTCTGCTTGCTTCCAAGCTGCCTTTGTGCTGCACTCCGTCGGCCTGCACGTCATCGGCCTGGGTGTACACTTCACACCAGTCTTTGGCCCGCCCGCTCTCAATCTGGATATGCACTCGCTCTGAACTATCTGCTGTCAGTTTGGCCGCTCACTTCATCGCGGTCTCGTACATGCCCTCTGCTGGGCTGCCCAGTCAGCTTGGCTGCTTACTTGCTCTTGGTTTGCTTATACACCACTCTGCTTATACACCACTCTGCCTATACATCACTCGGCTTGCTTGCTACTCTGGCTCACTCTCTCCCAATTTCACGCTGCTTCTCTCTAACATCTTCTTCACTGTCTGCTCACCCTGCTTTAGCATCTTCTTCGCCATCTTCTAGCTTCTCCTTTGTTCTATTACTTCTACAACACAACTCCCTCTATGGGGAACGCACACTCTTTTATAGGGCACCCGTTTGGTCCCCGATTGGTCACTGTCCTGAACGATCATTAGCATATTCAGGAGCCTTCAGAACAGAACACTGACATCACACACTCACAGATAGGGGAGGGGGAGATAGTGGAAACAGCGCCTGCAACACATAGGTAAGTGAAAGTAAACACACATATGGTCTTCTTCAACTCATCAAATTGGCAATGCTACAATAGGTAGAGTAGCTTGGACCAGCAGAGTTGATAACAGGAAACCAGGTAAAAACAGAGATTGAGAAACATCATAATAACTCAACGTTGGAGCATCAGAACTGCTCACAATGACATAACAGCATGAAAGACAAGAAAGTTAAAGAAATACATAAAATGCCATTTTGAAGCTACATATTCTTTAACCTATTTTGTTTCAACTAAAGATATCAGTTTTAGATCGGACTACTCACTGCAGTCATTTTTTGTTATATCCAACACAATATTAATAAATCTGCATATTTGTGGGTTACGGTTAGCGTTATTTGAATTAAGGATACTACGCTGGTTTATTCAGGATATATTATCTGCTAATGGCTAATTCATTTCTCAGCAATCTGGTCCCTAATGGAGTTCCAGTACTGCAGAAAACTTTTGTAAGATGTTTCGATAACATTTTTGGATTGGATAATGAATATCTCTCTGTCAGTCAATTTCAATCTATATTGAAGTCTGAAAAAAAACTAATTGCTAGCAAACAAATATTCAGGAAATTATTAATCTCCTTACAGAACCCCCCCCACCAAAAAAACAACAATCACAGACACAGGCGATTGAAAGAATATGATACTTGACAAAAGGTGCTTTATCACGTAATTATGTTAACTTTTTCACAGAAGAATATGTTGGTATTTGTTTGAGCAATCGTAATTATCAATCATTTTTTGCTGTTGATTATTTATTGTACTGTGTTATGTGGAATGTAGGTAAACCAGGCACTTTCCATATTGCAGAGTGAGAAACATTTAGTAATAATAAATGCAAGTGTTTAAGATTAATGAGAAAACACTAAAATGAGCTGATTAGCAATTGAGCCTGGTAATGTAAATATATATTTTTTCATTTTGCTCACTCTCTTGGGAGTTTTTAATTTATTATTATTATTATTTTTTTTAATACATAGACCAAGCTTTCTTTAATTGGTTTAAACTGAACAGTGTTCCAATAAGAACAAGAAAAGAACAAACGAATCATTGATTCTTTGCATGTCTGTTGGAAAGCTATTGCCATTATATGAAGTAACCAATCCCTCAACTACATTACCCTCAATACAAAGAGGAAAGAGAAGTGCTAATGCTTCTCTAAGCAATCAATCAGGATTCCAGGCTGTTTTTTCAGTCTCAGTTACGTCAATGTGTAACAGCATAGAAAATCCTTCTGTTTACCAGTTTAACAGCCTTCAGTATAATTTAAATAATATCTTAAGACAACAGAACCACATAATTATAGACTCATGTTACATACAGAACAATTTGTATTATGAACAATTTCACTACATTTTTAAGGTCGCTAGCAACACCAATACCCCCTTAACAGCTCTGCTAATTTTTAATAAAAAAAAAAAAAAATTATAATCCCTTATGGTAATGAATCAATTGCTGTAGTGCTTTTACACAAGTTAAATCTTTATGAAAAGTACTGTTTTGGAAAACGTAATCACATTACTAGTTTCTGAAAATCTAATTTGTATGTGTTTAAATAACTTGGAATAGTTGAATAGTGCAAGCGCTGCTCTGAATTTTGTTCTTATTTTGCTCAGTGACATTATGTTGTTTGCATAAAAATGTGACTTACTTTTTTGGTTCTAGAGCTTTATTATCATAGAATTACTCATAAGTTTTTAAACATGAACATCAGGATGTGAAGGGCTTGGTTCAGCGAAATGAAACTTGTACGGGTGATTTCACAGATCCTGAGTAAGGTAGTCCAAGATTAGTCCTAATGAGGGTTTGTGAATTCAAAACTGCAGAATACATATAGATTTTTATCCCACCTTCAAATTCTTCTAAATGTCTTAACATGTACAATCTGCAACTTTTTCACTTGCAACATAGCTGACGGTCTGATGTAGTTCGGGTGTTGTTTCTGTAAGCAGTAAACAAAACCAATTTGAAAACAGATCTTTACAACATGTCAGACTTTCTTCTTAGAGGTACAAAACATTTGAATCAACTTTAAAACACTTGACAGTGCTACATTTAGACATGCTAAAATAAACTTTAAGATTAAATAACACAAATAGACTAGAAGTCTTCCATCTATTTTAGTTTGGCATGTTTTCAAACCTCTCTAAAACAGTATTGCTGTTGTGTAAATACACATTCCGAAATCTTACACAGTTATGGGTTGCTACCTCTTTGGGAGATACACTACCTGCCATATCAATTCTGAGATGAGAGAGTCTTTTTTTAGCTCATACAGAACTGACTGTCAGTTTCCATTAAAATAGTGGCATATATCCTCTTGTTCTTCTTCTTCCAGGCTGTAGTCCACACGGATTCCACACTCCTTCAGGACTGCTTTCAAAAACAATCTCAGGCTGACTACACATTACATGGGTTACAGGTCTATTAGATGCCTGAAGCAGCAGGGATACTGTCAGTCTTCTACTGCAAGCAGCATACACTTTACACAGCACAAAAAGTCTATTTACAGAAACAGTATTGTGTCAGCAGCATACCCCTTCCATCAACATGTGTGTCTTCTGTCTAAAGGAATATCTCCACGCGTGCCACATGTTTATATACTACCATCTAGTTTTTGTTGTAGATAATATATACATTTTGAATTTATTACATACAAATAATATTTATATAATATATAGGTGAGTACTATAACTGTACCTCAGGCTATACAATAAAAATAAAAAACAGGAAATGTTACGTCAAAAAAGTGAATGTCTGACTTTCCCAACTACAGTATTTCTCAGAATTCTCAGTATGAGTGTGTATTTTAAATGAAATCCAAGCACTGAAAATGACTCACACACTAAAAGATCAGCGAACCATTCATCTGAGACCAAACATACAGAAACACAATAAAGAAAACTGGCTTCGATATAAACCTTGTGAAAACATATCTATAGCAGATAGGAGACAGAATTGGCTTTGGGGAGCTCAGTGTTCATTTGGCCAACTTTATATGCTGTACTGTATGAGTTGTGGAATCCATATATTACACAAAAATAATAAATGCAGCAGGAGAATTATTTTAGGTTAGAAATACATCTCTGGTGAATTCATCATAACCCACTTGAGCTTTGTTTTTAGTTGTTTTTTGATATCACCAGAAACTTGATGCGATTGTAACCTTGTAATTCCTTGTAAGAGTATAGTGAATGATCGTATATGGTATATACATTTTTTATTTGCCGCAGGAGGACTCGACAGGGCAAGTGGCTTGTGGAAGGACATCCTCCTAAGGTGAAATAAAAACAGCATACGATGAACAATTATTCAATATTCTGTTTATACTACGTACGTGTGTGTGTGTGTGTGTGTGTGTGTGTGTGTGTGTGTGTGTATTAGCTCAAAGAGCCAGCTGCTCAACGTTTCGATATGTTGTACATATCTTTCTCAAGGGAGCATGTGTTTAAATCCAAACATTGGAGGCATTTATATGACAACGACTTGTTATTGTTTAAATTCTGGCCTGTGATTGATTAAAACCTTATCATTGAAGCAAAAATAAATTGAACTGTTGCCCTTACTTCGCCGGGCAATAGTCTCCGTCTGTCATGTGATTGGTTCACAGCACTGTCAGTCCCATCCCCTTTCAAAGGAACGCCTTTCTCCCCTGCACTCACAACTAGAAAAAATGGTTGAACACTGATTCTGTGATTTAACAGAAAATTAATTACAAAACTACAATGAAAGATGCTCCAAACACTAAAATGGTGATTAAAACATCACTGTCACTGTTATTTGTTTATTTACTTATACTGTATCAGCTATATTTAAACAAAATATCTAAAAACATGAAAGTAAAAATTCTATAGTTTGCTAGGAGTGTATAAAACAATTTTGGTGAAGATTAATACAAAATAAGGGTAGTTATTGTGTTCATTATGTGACAGACAGTCAGAGTTACATAAGGAATGATGGACTCCATCAGCGCTAAGAGCCCATTATTTGAACGAGGACCCTGAGCCAAAAAAGGACCAGAAATAATTACAAGTAAGACAAGAAATTTAAAGCTTTGGCTATCGCTCATTTAACTCTCAATAAATGTTTTGTTAAGCTTTTGGTTACATTTCATAATTTTTCCTAATGCTGTGCTGATTGTTTTGTCTAAGGCAGTAGGATTGCATGAGATCACTGGAGATCATTAGCTCTGAAACTAGCCAAGCATGCCACTTCCTTTAGTGGTGGTGATGGGTATGGCATTGGTTCTCTTTGATGTGGGGTCCAGTACATTGCATGAGAGGATATGACCCAATAGTAAAAGCTCAGAATTCAGGTATTGAGTTATATCATCTCTGTATATTGTCTGAGAATATTTAATTTCTTATCTATTTAATACCCATTATGTGTATTTTGTAGAATTCTCTATTGCCGGTTCTGCTTAGGTCATTATTTACCATGGTGACAAACTGAGTTTTCTTTTTGAACTTCTGAAGAAACTTCTAAAAGCTGAATTTATCAAGTGAGGTGGTTTTAGAAATTGACACATGCAACTGTTTTATGCCCCCTCTGCAGCTGTGAGAAGACAATATCTAAGCAATATCACAGTTACATACAGTACAGGAATTACACCACCACGCTTCAGAAATTCAATTTAATCTATTCAAAAGCAGCCCACGTGGTTGAAACAGTACATTAGGTAGTAAGCCTGGTAAATAATACCATCAATAGAAAATAAAACAAGACAAAAACACGTAATAGGATTTTTCCCCTTGAAAATTTAGATGGTATATCCCTTTAAGGTCTATGTTTCAGTTTATTGAAAATATCAGCATTATGTTTCTTCTGTAAAATGTTATCTCCAAGCTATGTATTTATAATCTCATGCTGAAGCAGACAGGTTTGAATGATGGAGGAAGCTTATTTACCTACAGCTCCAACTACCTGCAAACTGTAAACAAACTGGTCAACAAGCATGGGGTTTCCATGCATATCAATTGACACGTCAAATGGTGACGCACGTGCACGTTTGGGAGAATTACTTCTGTAAATCAGGTTTGTGGCCGAAAAAAAACGGCCAAAGAGAGGGATAGGGTAAATCTCATTTACTCATGTAAAAGACGAAACACATGGGTAAATCCACGCCAGGTTTTGCATGGAAACCCGCATTTCACGTGTAAATGTTAATGAGCGTGTTTATGATTAACTATAAATATTGTAAGGGAGCAGGTTAGTTATTACTCTGGGTTCCAAGATGGCAGAAAGTAGTGGCTGATGGGTGATTTTTTGGTTAGCAGTGGTGTAGTTCACCTTAATGACAATGCGGGCGGCTTTTTTTTATTATTGTTTTTGCTGTGTCTGGCCTGTCATGTTGTATATCTCTTGTGGGTTTCCAGTTCTGTATAAAACCACTTACCATGATCTGAGTTATGTCCTTGTTATAGTATTCTGTTTGAGAATACCCTTGCTGCTTAAATGTCTAACTGAATTAATTCCCGTTCTTTTTTGATCCCAGCTATGTCCAAAGACAATGCGTGCCTGCCCTCCACGTTAGTAAATATAGTTGGTGAACTGGATGTCATGAGCCAGCTCGATCGCCCAAAACAGCCAACATCCAACAAGTTGTTGATGCCCTCTCAGAACTGACTGAATAAAATTTCAAATTAATGTATTGACTGTTTTATTTGTTTGCATCCTTAATATTTCACACAACAGTAAATCCAACACAACTTAAATGACAGGAGAGAATCTCTGACAGCACACACACACACACACACACACACACACACACACACACACACATATATATACACTTACACACATCATATGTCAAGCAGATCAAATATATATGTTCTTTCAACAATAATTATTTTACTTGTATAACAGTTTAACTTTTAATTATTTTTTAATATGCATTTCTAATTCAGATATTTCAATATAGTGATCTCTTATAAACTGTATTTTTATTTGACTTCATTGATATACACAGAAAGCAAGAGGTTAATTTTTAATTAGGCACCTGGTTTGCAGCAAATGCAACCTTGAATATTTAAACTCAGGACTGCTCATACATTTACTTAATGTTATTGTATTAGGTTTCTTATTTATTTAAATACTTTAGTTTTTCCTTACTATAATCAAACCTAGTTCGATTGCTTCTGGCATATTAACTGTGTTCCATATAGTCTGCCATTCTGCTCTCGCTGAATCAGAATGTTTTAAGGCTCTGAGTCTAATTAAAAAAGATGCTTTTGCCTGGTAAGGGAGGTTTGGAACTTTCAGCAGGTTGGCCTGACCTTTTGATACCAGGAGCTCTCTCCTTTTTCAGACCTTACACAGACTTATTCAAAAGGATACAAAATACAGACTCCTACAACATTACTATTAGCAATGTATTTTGTTCTATAGCACCCAATTCATATTGAATAAGCCAGCTTGTTCCCAGCAAGATTTGAATTCTCCTCCTGGCTCTGCAAACACCACAACAGACCCATGCATCCAGCATTTTACATCAGAGCCAATGCGACGCTCCCACTGGAATCCCTTGTGAAGACTGGTGACCTTGCACAGCCAGGACATGAACCTGCACTCAACTGACTGACTCATCTTGCACACCCCGTGGCTATGCTTTTACCAGGTGAGCCACTCAGGGACCCCAAAATGGACAATATTTTTTTTTATCACACTTTACACGCTTTTTGCAAAAAGCTGTGAAGGATGATAATACTGATATAACCAGTACTTGCATCAGTTTGTACTTGTACTGAACTGCTCTATACCTTGCCGCATTCAATTACTGCTCCTAAGTATAACTACTTACTGTATCTTGTATTTGATTTTACTCTTACAGGTAACCATGCTCACATTTTTTGTAATTGCTCTTATTTGAAATTATTTTCATCCATTGTACTTTACTGACTACTCATATAAGCAAATATTTACTATAAGTTATAACTGCTCTTAGTCAAACTCACTCTTACTTATAATTTTCTGTATTCTTTATTTTACTTCAGATGTACACTGTCCGTTTTTATTTAAGTTAGTCAGGGGTGAAGTGTTAAATTGCGCACAATTACAAACCACCTGCACATTGTGTGTGTCCTGTTCCTATACAGATGCTCAGAATGGGCTGGAGGGGTTAGTGGCACATGTGTGCAGTCTACTGCTCCCAACACCTTGGGGGAAACCAAAGATGTCATTGAATTTTTTTTTTTCCAAGTCTTGTAATTACACCCTGCTTTTAGGGAAAAATAGGTGTTTGTGTGTTCGCCTCAAAAATGCATTAAGCACAACTGGCAACACACGATAAAAAGTGGACTGGGAAATGAAAGCAAAAATTGCGACTGTTTAAAACATGCTTTCAAAAGTGCTTAACAAATTGATGCAATTGTAAGTGTCGCAATTGCCTGCAGCTTTAGTACATCTCATTATAATATTTGAGAACCCTCATTTGTACTATCTCCGTCCCCTTTTTTTTGCAGATCTATGTAGGGGCGCCCGTAATTACATATTCATCTATGCTTGAACCACAAACAGAAACTGCTGCTGCAAAGCATTCCCTAAAAAGTCGCACATAGCATTGCTCTTCTTTAGTACATTTCACCCAAGACTTCCGACTCGTTTGCAACTGGTTTGCGACTCTTGCGACAGGCGCAACACTTTAATACACCTACCCCTAACAGCCCGTTTATATTCACTGGACAAGTCACCTGTGCAAAACATAAAAAAGGACTAGTTGTTGAAAATAGTATTCTTGTTATATATTCCCGTGATACATACAACCATGTGATGCAGCATTTCTTGTTAACACTAAAGGATGTTTTGTAACCCGTTAATTTTCTCAGAAAAAATAACCTGCTGACATTTATTAGCAGCTTAAAGAATTCCTCAGCATGACCACAACACCCCAAGCTGTGCTATGAAACTGTAAACACAAATACCTACCAATCAAAGTTTTATTTTAAAACAAAAAATAATTAATAGACTGCACAAAGCAGACACAAGAAGTAAGTTCTTTGTTCTAAGGTGCTTTATAACACAAAAAAGAAATATTTTGCCTCTAAATGGAAATCAGGTTTGCGTAACACTGTTCCCTTTATTTATTAAAATATTGATCATGAATTAACCCTGTGATTCATCTTGTTGTGTACAGTTCTAGTTTGATGGCAATGGCAGCTATTATAGCACACTATCAAATGCTAATGTCCTTCGAGCTAGTAACTTTAAACTTACCAATAATAAACATGGAGTCAGTTTATTACTTTCACTATTAAACACCCCCATCACCTGGTTATATAAAGATTGTATTAATGTAAATAAAAACAATTGAAGATAAAGGTGTTTGATAGACAAGCATAGCACAGTCTTCATTGCAACTTGAGTCTCAATACATGCTGTACATATGAATCAGTCATAGAAAACATCAACTCGACTGATATTCAGGCATAGTGGGGCATTACTTAGAGGTTGTTATGGGAGAAAAATCCCTTTGCCAAAACTGGGAAAAGTTAGTTGTGATTTAAGACCTTTTAAATGCCCCACAGGATGAGGGATTTGTTCAATTTTGCAACAGTCATGTCTGAATCATCCACTGTTTACATGAGGTGGGACTGCTGCATTAAGAACTGCAAAAAACAGAAACTCTTCTTTACCAAGGTATTTTTTTTTTAATCACATACCCTTTTTTGGTTTTCACAGTTATTACATCACCATCGTTAGCTTTATTTCATATAACAACAAATATATAGGTTGTAGCAGTCCTCAAAAGAATATAATTGTTTCAAAATGACACAGGACCTGCCGATGGCATAAAGGAAGCCATACATCACTTTCATAATAAAACTGTTGTCTAATAAATATTTCCAAACAAATTGCAGAATTAAAATTCATCCTATAGCTAATATAATCAACAGTAATAGTTGAATAGATTTAAGAAATGGCATACACATATGGATACGTATATCAAGTATGTTTCTTAGTGTATCTTGTTGTACATGATGTGTAGCATGTCTCGTATTGTACAGTTCTGGCTGCTCAACCTATGCAAAATGACATCTTCTATAATGAGAGATAGACCTAAACACAACTGATTAACTTATTTAAAACCACAGGAACTGCTATTAAACATTGTTTTGAATTGTTCTATGCACATGGCGATGTCTGTACACAAGATAAGATATACTTTCATTCTGACAAATCTGTAACTGTGATAGACTGATTTGTTATACGTGATTAAGATTATTATTTGTATTTAGGATTCAATAAAGAGTAACAGTTAAATAGAATGAAAGAAAAGTAACAAATGATTCCCAATTCAGTGGGGCCCATTGAATGTATTGGGCTCCACACATAAAGAAGTGAACCCCCAGCTGTTTTGATGAACTAAATCGAAACCTTTCCCTCACATATTGTTCGATGTGTCACAGATTTAAATATCAAAATACAATGAAAAAAAATACATCAAAAGCCTCCAAGAAAATACTTTAGGAATCAGAGCAAGCACATCTGTTATGAAAGCTAACCTTACCAATTATATCAACAGTAAACTAATGTAATACACTGCATTTTGTAAAGGGATTACTTGTAGAGGATTTCCACACTGAAATGGCCACACAACACTGAGCGTGCAGGTTTGGATGGTTTAAGGCAGGAGCATTTGATATGGTAGAAAAGGAGTGTGTGTGTGTATGTGGAACGTAAGGTTGCTGATGCAACCCCGGTTCTCTGAAAGAGAAAATAGCCATCAACTAATGGGTATCGTTGTTTGTCAGTCAGGTGATAGGATTATGCTGAGCTTAATATAAAAGCTGCCTATAGGCCTCCGTAGCTCTGACGTCAGCGCCCCGCCCCTCGGGTGCTGAATGACTATGCAGAGCGTAGGAAGCCCAGCCTCTTTTGCTTCAGGCTGCAAGGGCGACTGAAGCGACCTCGCTGCTTTATGACTATTTTCTCTTTCAGAGAACCGGGGTTGCATCCACAACCTTACGTTCTCTTTCAATTCGAAAATAGCCATCAACTAATGGGTACTGTGCACCAAAGCAGTCACGAGGGAGACCATGCGGCAGTAGGACAGGATCGGTCTACATGTAAAAAATACATGGAACAGCGCCTCAGATTGTGGTTCGAAAGACATATGTCCTAACACTATTCTATGAACAGAGGGTACAATATCGTACCAGGATACTCTTACCACATGGGTAACACTGGAGAGCGTGCTCAAAGAATACAGCAGTCTAATCCAGACTAACAGTAAGTGGTCTCTTGCACTAGTGTAATAGAGTCCAAGACCAAAGCTCCAAAGAATGGAGCAGAGGAATCCAGCATGAAAGTGTGTTGCGTAGCCCAGCTAGTCACAGCACATATTTCAGACACTGGGACACCTCGAAAGAGGGCCCAGGACGTCGCCATACCCCTGGTAGAATGTGTCTTCAATTGCCCCGGAGGGGAAAGGCCAGCAGATTCATAAGTCAGAGCAATGGCGTCCACTATCCAATAGGACAGGCGCTGTTTAGACAATGCCTGACCCAGCGTCCTAAAACCATAGCACACAAACAACTGTTCAGTATGTCTGACACCCCTTGTACAGTCAATATAGCACCTCAATGCCCGCACCGGGCAGAGCATGTGCAACTGTTGGTCCTCCAGAGAAGAGAAGGGAGGAGGATGGAATGCCATCATCTCCACAGATAGGTTCACGTGGAATGGGGATATTACTTTCGGCAAAAATGCCGAGTTTGGTCGTATGGAGACTCTAGACCCATCTCCAGCGAAGCGAGTGAAAGAAGGGTGCACTGAAGCTCACTCACCCGTTTTGCTGAAGCAATAGCCAGCAAAAACACATGCTTTAAGGACATAAGCTTCAGATCCACAGTGTGGAGTGGCTCAAATGGGGCTTTTGTAAGGGCTTCCAGCACCACATCAAGGCGCCACGAGGAGAGGCTAGATGTCCTGGGAGGAAGCAGCCTCCTCGTACCTTTAAGAAATTGGGATGCCAGGAAATGGTTTCCAGACGATAACCCATCTATACGCGTGTGATAAGCAGATATGGCTGCCAGGTACACCTTCAATGTGGAAGGGGACCTACCGTCATCTAATAGTCTCTGGAGAAACTGTAAGATAACTGCCATGGGGCAGGTAACTGGGTCCTGGCCCTAGACACCAGTCCTGAAATAACTGCCACTTATACGCATATTACAACCTGGTATAGGGAGCTCTCGTGCTCTGAATAGAACTGACATGTATTCCTGTTCAGGGGCCAGACCCATAGCTGCATCAGCTGGGGGTTCAGGTGCCACAGATCGCCCTGGGCCTGAGAGAGGAGATCCACCTGCAGGAGGATCTGCCTCGGCTGGCCATGCAGGTTAAAAAGAGCTCTGAATACAGTGGCACTGAACATGAGGTACCATGCTGCTCGACAAGGGGGTGTCTGAAAATGTTGATAATAACTTACCAATTAAAAAAAAAAAAAAAAAGATAACTTTATATTGTTTTTACAGACCTTTTAAGGCAAATACAAGAATTCAGTGTTTTTATACTGCAACGAAGTGACGGCAGCACTGTTCAGGGCAGAGCAGCCAGGCAGCAGCTGCAGCAGGAAAGGGGGAGGGGTGGGGGGTGGCCCCTGGACTGGGCTGAGTGTGTTAGTCCCTATTGGTTGCGTTATGTCTGTATCTGTATCAGTGTGTTTTCTGTGCTTATTTGCATAAATGTATTACTTTGTTTTATTATTACATGTATGATTATCCCAAACCAGGTCTACCTGAGCTGTATATAGGAGAGTGGTGGCCTGGTGTCTTGCAAGCATGCTTAATGTTAGATATTGCCAAAACTATCTGCCCATCCCCAGGAGATGGACAAATATCAGAGAGAAACTTGCCTTTATATGCCTCTCTCTCATGGTTATATACTAATACAAACGGAAAATAATTCACCTCTTTCAACTATTAGGGGGCAGGATTGTCTGTTGGCATAACTGGCATAGCATAACATAACATAAAATAACATAACATAACATAAGTGATAGTGAATGAGAAACTAATAGTGTTATCCTGATGGCTTTGCTACAGCCTGGCTCCATCAGCAGAGTGGATAGAAATGTCATTATGGTTATAATTTAACTCACTCAGTCACCAGCCATTATAAATAAGGTGATCTAGAGTCAAATCCAGGTCTCATTACCCATCCTTTGATGGCCTTACTAACCAGCTGCTCATGAAGAGTGGGCACCATCTTGGGAAGCCCATTACTTCCTTTCGCATCTCTCTCTTACCTACACATGCTCCAAGGTGTCAATCTCCCTCTCTGAGCCTTTGCATGCATCTGTTGTCAAGTTCAATGTCACAGATCCTCTTTTAGGAATGACTCTAGAGAATTGAGAGGGAAGAAAGGAAGAAATGATGCATGTTTTAATGATAAAAAGCCATATATAAAAAAGAAGAAAGGTCTTCTCAAGTAACTAGCCTACAGCTTTGCCAGGTAACACTTCTTTACATTTCTCCCTCGCTCCTCTTAGTGTCCCAAATGTTCAGCCCTTTTTTTATTTATCTCATCTTGGATGGGGACTTGAAAGTGAGTATCAGGTCAAGGCAGTAATTAGGGGGCGGCTGTCTTCAGGCTCTTCTCTGCCTTTGTGGCCCAGGCTTTTGCTAGCCTGCAGGGACTGCGAGTTACCCATTCCAGTCACATCACTTTCTGCTGATGACAGCATCACATTTACATTTCAGACTGCCTGCTCGGCTGCTGATTAATTATTTAGCACTCCTTGGTCACTTGTAAGCATTTCTGATCTTGGATCCCAAGGTACTTGCCCCTTTTCTTTTATTGTAGTGCTTTTTATATCTATCACTTATTTATATATTTCTTTGTCTGCTAAATACAGCATAGCCTACAGTACTGAGCAGGATCCTACAGCAGTGATGGCATTGTTAGCGCTGCATTTACTCACCCTACAAGCCCATTAGAGCTACAGTCGGAGGCAATTCAGAAAGGTAAGAAACCCCCCCATGAATTTATGAGAACTATTAGAAAATGACTTTAACATTTAAATCCATCATGATATTTATTTTAAAGTGTTACATAACCTTCTGCGTGTTTTAAGAAACCTATTCCTTTACCTTTTAACTTTTACTTGGGAACATTTGCCAGCAGAAATAATTTTTCTTCTAAACATCGTAGTGTATCCGGTCCATGCTCTTCTGCAACAATACTGGTGCTTTGATTGAAATGAGTGGAGCACTGGAGAACAGAAAACCAGCATTGTTGCAGGAAGGAGCGTGATGTAGATACACTGACACCCTGAGAAGACAAGAACGAGGAGTTGCGTGGAATAGTTGGTGAGGAAGGCTCAGAGTTTGAGAGGGGAGAGAAGGAGCAGAAGGAGGGTGAGTTAGTAGTAGAGACAGAGGGTGTTGGGGTTGGAGCAGGAGGGGGTGGGTGGGGGAGAGGTGTTAAAGTGTTTGTGGATATCAGAGATTTTAGAGAAGAGGCATATAGAGGAGATAGAAGAGGGAGGAGGAGGGAGGATGAGGTAGAGAATAGTTTCTGGGGGTTGTTAGTGGAGGATTGGATAATAGATTTGAAATAGGGGTGTTTAGGAGAGGAGAGAGTAGAGAAGTTGTAGAGGAGGGAGTGGTAGAGATCTAGGGCAGGAGGGAGTTTGGTTCTCTTCCATTTCTTTTCAGCACAATGCAGTTTGGTTCCTGCTGAGCGGTGATTACGGTTGAAGGTGACAGTGGGGGTAGGTGGAGTAGGGAGAGAGGGGAGAGATAGAAAAAGAGCTGAAATAGTGATCAGAGAAGTCTACAGGAGCGTCAGAGGGGGTGGAGGGGCAGCAGGTCCTGGGGAAGATGAGGTCCAGTTGCAGGACAGCTTTGTGGGTAAAAGGGGATAGAGAGAGAGAGAGGCTGAAGGAGTGAAGGAGAGGAAGGAATCCAGCAGAGTGGATGGGGTTGGAGAGATGGATATTGAAATCACCTAACAGAACAGTTGGAGTAGACAGAGAGGGGAGGGAGGAGAGTCGAGTTCATCGAGAAAGTGAGTGAGAGGTCCAGGGGGACGGTACAGTGCAATTAACAGGAGTTGACAGGGAGAGGTTAGTTCCACAGCATGACATTCAAAGGTATTATAAGAGAGTGAGGGTAGGTCAGAGGGGACAGAAAACAGTAGGCGGGAGAGTGGAGAAGACCAGACCCACCTCCCCGTCCAGTGAGACATGGTGTATGAGACAGGATGTAGAGAGAGGACAGGGCAGCAGGAGTTATAGTGTTATCAGGAGAGAGTCAGGTTTCAGTGAGAGCAAGGAAATTGAGAGAGAGAGGTGGGAGGAAAAGGCAAAGATGAAATCAGCTTTGTTAGCAGAGAAGTGACAGTTCCAGAGGGCAGCAGAGAGAGTGCAGGAGGGGAGAGCGTGGGAGATGGGAGAGGCAAAGGGATGAGGATAGAAGTGTTAGGGGAGCAGCGGTGGAGAGAGGACAGATGGGAGTGAGAGGACAGAATAACAGGGATGTGAGTGACAGTCATAGTAGTGCAGGTGAGACAGATAGGTACAGTAATAGTGTAAGCAGGAGTGATGGGGGGGGGGATACAATAGTTCCCAGCCATACAAAAGTTCCCAGGTCGACTTCCGGTTGTCGCATTTTTTGATTAAATTTAAATTAAATTAAATTAAATTAAATTAAACAATGTATTGAAATCCATTATTATATGTATGTATGATGTGTATAAACATGTTATCTTTGTTTTTATGTGTTAAATGAGTAGTAAAGGTTCTTTGGTATTTTTAACATCTTACGTTTTCAGAGCGCGCACATCTTCCCAGGCCCAGCTTCCTGGTGCCTATTTATGATGTCACTTCTCGTTAATGTAAACTCACATTAACAACTCGCTCATATTCAAATTATTTGACTTAATAATTAACACATAGGTTAATTATGATTTTAAAACAACATCAAATCAAATATTAAATTGAATTCCTTTTTTATTTGAAAATAACTACTAAAACTAAAACCGGAAGTTGACCTGGGAACTTTTGTATGGCTGGGAACTATTGTATGCTATTGTAGGCTCTTCGGTTGGCTGGAACTTCATGCTGGCGCACAAATAGGCTAGCTGTCTATCATACTAACTATATGCCTCGGACTCTGGTTACCTGTAAACAGACCACTATTAGGTTCACTCAGCTTAACTAGGCTCCACCCTCACTTTGCAAGGGAACTGGTTAACAGCTGCTAAACTGCGCTAAAGCCAACACTTAAGCAATACAATAGTTTCAGTGCACTTCAATGGGAACACACAACTACAAAAAGCTGTGTGGAAACCAATCAAATTGTAAATCAGACTGTATTCAATTTAACTACACTCACCTGATAAGAATCACACACAGTAAATCACCTAATTAAGACAACACCACCTTTATAATGTTACTTAAATACAGCTAATGTTAATTACTTGAAACAGGATCACTTACCTACCTGCCTCTGGCTCTGGTTACAAGTAGATTTGTTTAGTGTCCTTTTCCCTACAGGTAGTTTAATGTCCTTTCCCCTATAGGTAGTTTAGTGTCCTTTCCCCTATAGGTAGTTTAGTGTCCTTTCCCCTATAGGTAGTTTGTTTAATTATTTATAAATCATGTATTCTGGAAGCTTGGTTAAGAAACCATGCTACTTATGTTGCAAGTGCTACAGGAATGGCATTATGGGGTATATGGAAGCCATGACCATCACACGTTATAACCAGTTCTATGGTATGGAAGTGGTAATGTGTGTTAGTCCACTAACCTTTCATTGCTGTGCATCTTAGAATGATGTGTAACCACGAAGTGCATCTGGTACACCAGAGTGCAACCATTAACCAGTCCCCCTGCAACACTGTGCCCCAAGTGTAGGTAAGAAATGTTCTATGCTGTATTTCTACTTTTAAAAAGTCACCTGGATGTGATGACTGAAACACACAATGATACAGAGTCAATCTAAACAGCAATAAAAATATATATTAGTTAAGAAAACTACATCTAACGACCACAACTCTTTGCAGTATTGGAATCAGAGAAGCTTTGCGGGCAGGCTCAGAAGGAGAGCCTAAGGATAGAGTGGGCATTGAGACATTCTCAGGGCAATGTGGATAAGTTAAAACTTGCACTGCTGATACTATCCCTGCTATTTGGATAAATGCAGATGACTTTGCTCTCCAGTGTTGACAAGCCAGAATCTTTAATCAGTAGCAAAATGTATATACAAACTGAATGCTGATGGTTTTTTTTTGTTTCTCTCTTTTTTCAAGAAGTCAGTCATATTGCCTAATTATAAAATGATATTTATTTGTCAAAGCTTACTGCCCCCCTTACAAGTGACATCCCCTGTGAAAGGCAATCATTTCCGCACTGCATTGAGGATGTGAGGCTTGTAGTTGTCCTCTTTTATATTCTTAATCAAACAGATTTTTCTTGAATATGAAAGTGAACTAAAACTGCCAGGATTAGGTTATTAAGCACAAAGGTGTCCTTAAAATAGTGTCAGCTAAAAGTGTAGTTAAAAAACCACACACCTTCAGTATAGTTAATAGGAATCTAGGGTGTACAGTATTATTCTTTTTTCCCCACTGCTTTTTGTAATTTAGCTCACTAAGTAACCCTGATATTAACCCTTTTCCTAATAAACAGATGCATTTTCACATTGAAAAAACAACCTAAAATAACCACCACCAAAATAAACACAATCAAATGAACTGCTTTTCTGTTCTCCTGGCAAAACTACATACAGACCACCATCAGATCATTTTTGACTGCGATTTCCAAAGAAAGTCCAGATGGAGGTGGAGGCTAATAGTGGGCATTGACTTCTTGCCAGATCAGAGCAGTTAAACAAAGGTCCTGACTATGAGGACATTCAGTTGATGAAAAGGTGTCCTTATCAAAAAAAAACTCTGTCAATGATAGTAAAAGGAAAGGAAATATCTGTACAAACAAAAAAGACGTAAAGGCACTCCGCGTAGAGAGCCTCCCAGGGAGCGGTGCTCAATTGGCCGTGTGCCGCCCGGGGGGAGGGAGGGTAGGTCGGCCAGGGTGTCCTCGGCTCACCGCAAACCAGTGACCCCTGTGGTCTGATCAGGCGCTTACGGGCTTGCCTGTAAGCTGCCCAGGGCAGCTTTGTCCTCCGACACTGTAGCTCTGGGTGGCTGCATGGTGAGTCTGCAGTGTGTAAGGAAGCGGGCGGCTGATGGCACATGCTTCGGAGGACAGAGTGTGTTGTCTTCACCCCTCCTGAGTCAGAGCAGGTGTAGTAGCAGTGGGCTGAACCTAAAAATAATTGGACATTACTATATTGGGGAGAAAAACAACAAAAATAATTGGCGAGCACTAAATTGAAAAAAATAAAAAATAAAAGCTACAACATTTACTATTTGTAATTATGTCTCAATCGAATATGGGGTCTTATATAGATAAACAAATATATGATTACTAAAACACCTCATAGCTCAAAATCCTAATTCTAAGAATACTACATAATATTTTCTTTGTGCTTTCCTAATAAAATTCAAACACACCACTGCCTATTACAAACAGAGCTGAAATAAAGAAAGACTGCTAATATGTGCACATTTGAGCTAGCGTTTTCTGAGCTTTCTGCACATTTTATAAAATGATCTGATACTCAACTCCTTCGGAGTAGGGCTGTAATCAAATCCACATTGTCTCTGAGGACTGACGTTTGTCCAGTTAAGGGCCTCCTTCATCAATCGTCCAGTGTCAAACAGGCCAAAGCCAAAGCGGGAGAGAGAAAGCAATTAGATGTATTAAGCTGTGATAAGAGAACCACAAATAATCAATTTCTATGGCATTAGCTGTTACCTGTTCAGGGAATGTATAAAAGCTGGGATTTATTGCAAAACTCTGGGAAGATTACTGAGAATCAATCCTTAGTAGTACATGTGGATTTTAGGATTTAAAGAGAAATTTGCAATAATTCTTAAACTGAAGTTTATAACAAAATAGAAAATAATAAATAGGGAAGGAGGAAAAAAAATCACAGAGGAGACATCAGCATTCCATACTGTAAACACTATTTCATCAAGGCCTTTTGATGTGCTTGGAAATGTTTACTGTTTAAGATTAACACAATATGTACTTCAAAGGAGAATTCCACTTAGAAGATTGCATAGCCAGAGTGAACGACGGAGATCCTGAGTTAATTCCAATAATTAATCCCATTGGACCATTATTTCGTTTGTTAATAGGGCTTGGAAGTAAAAGTTACTGCTTATTTGGTTTGGTAAGTGATTACTTTTGGTCACGCCTGTATAAATTGGGTTGAGAGCTGATTTTTAAGCATTTACAGAGGCCAATCTAAATATGACATGATATTGCAATGCCTCTGATTATCATAAGAATCAGATCTTGTAATAGTAGTTTAAGATGCAGCTATAGCCTGAGCCCTAATCAACACTTCTGTAGCTCTCTTCTGTCTCACCACAGCCGAAACCCTTAAGGCACTAAGGCAAGCATCACCAGCAAGGTGAATTTTCTAATAAATTGGAGAAACAGAGAATTAAAGTAGAAAGCTTATCTATTTGAATTTAGGAATTTTATATTGCCTAGAATGAAATCAAAATCATCACAGTTATTCAGTTTGTGTTGTGGTCAACAGCAGTTAGCTGTTAGTAGATAGTAAACAAGGCCTTAATTTATGCTTTTTGTTATGTACATTTCCCAATAATGTATCTGTTTTTTTTTAAAATTACAAATCAAGCAAATAATTTATTTCCCAGTTATCAAGGTAAATATTGGGGTACTATCGGGTGACAGAAGGAAAAGCAGTTCACCAGCTTCTATTGACTGAAGTCAGATGAAAAACAGTCTTTTGATTCCTTGGTTGCAAAATAGACAGAAGCAAAGCTTTTATTTTATTAATTTAATTCACATAGACTTGATAATGGGTGCCTATCTAATCAGAACTACGGTGGGCAGGATTTCTTATTTTATTTTTTAGATACCGTATACTGGTAGACACTTATTCCCAAATGGCTGGATTTCTGAACGAAGTCCAGTTTTTGCACCTTTAAAGTTTTACAAGCCCCAATGATGTGATAATCAGTATGGTATACCATTGGGATATATATATATATCTTATATATTATTATATATATATATATATATATATATATATATATATATATATATATATATATATATATATATATATATATATATTTTAATTCCGGTAAGATAATGGACACGTAACAGTCGCGTTGTCAGGTAAGTTGTAGTTATCATTTAAATAGTGAGCAGATAGGTTTGTTGATTGTTTTGAGTAGTCTCCGGTTGTGGTCTTGGTGATAAACTAAAATACTCCGAGTCAACAAAAATAGAACCCTAGTTTTATAACTCGGAGTTGTTCACACTGGTATTAAGTTGGCGGTCCACGAGTCACAACCATTCAAGAATCTGTATAAATAGCCATTCGAAAATACATGATTTTAATTAAAGCATGAACGGCGAAAGATACAACCATGTCCAGCTTGAGTAATGAAGATCGCCTGGTTGTTTTCGGCATGATTGAAGGCGGCCTGTCTGTGAGAGAAGTTGCCTAGAGAATGAGATGTTCTGCTTCAACAACCAGCATACTAGTCCAGAGAAACCAGGAAACTGTCTCTGTGAGGGACAGGCCATGTCCTGGAAGGCAGAGGGTCACCACACCAGCCCAGGACCATCACATTCGACTGATCCATCTGCCTAATCGTTTTCAGACTGCAGTGGCTACAGCACGAGGAATTCCAGGAAGAAATAACCCATGCATCAACAGAATTACTGTAGCTCGCCGTCTGTATGAAAATGATTTGCATGCGCCGAGGCCTTTCAGGGGTAACATGTTGACAGCTGAGAGATGAAATCCCTGTCTTCTGTGGGCCAGAGAACATCTGAGGTGGCGGCAGAGAGAGTGGTGGAGTGTTTCATTCACTGTTGAATGCCATTTTGCCCTTGACAGACCTGACGGAGGGTAAAGGATGTGGAGACACCGTGGTGAGCGTTATGGTGACCGTTGTGTTGTTCAAGCCAACCGGTGGGGCGGTGGAAGTGTGATGATGTGGGGAGGAATCTCCTTTAACACAAGAACACCTTTGGTGCAGATTGAGGGCAACCTTACTGCTCAGCGATACATTGACGAAGTCCTGAAGCAACAGTTTTTCTGTTCCTACAAGCCAATCCGTAAGTGTCGATTTTCCAGCAGGACAATGCAAGACCACACAGTGCTAGGATTACAGTTGCACGACTTCAAGAAAACAATGTCAAGGTCTTGCCGTGGCCAGCTTTTTCTCTTGCCCTGAGTCTAACAGAACATCTGTGGGACCAAATCGCCAGTGCCATCCACAGGAGACAACCGTGACCAGCCAACCATTGCAAGCTGGCTGCAGCTGCACAGGAAAAGTGGCGGAGCATCCCACAGCATTCTATCCAGAGGCTGATCAGGTCTATGTGTCAACGCTGCCAGGATTGTGTTAATGCTCAGGGAGGTGATAATCGATACTAACTTTGTAATGTTTTCATTTTGTCAGTGTGTAGCGTTTCATACTGAAAACATATCATGATTCTTTGATCTGTATTTTTGTTCTCATTTTCTGTGATTTTGTTTGATATCTGTGTTTAAAATATTTGATTAAATCCATCAGTGTATTAATGTTTTCTATAGAGCAGAGTAGCTCTAATAGTATTCAGCAGTTATCTGTATTCTATAGAGCAGAGTAGCTATATATATATATATATATAATCTATATATATATATCATATATATATATGCTATATATATATATATATATATATATATATATATACAGTTTGGTTCCTTTTAAGGACGAATCTTAGGATAAGTTTCTCCATTCTCATGTGACAGGATAGCGTCATGGCCCAAACGGTGCCACATGACCGTCCTTTCCAGAGGCAGGAAGCTGCACGTCAAAAGCATCGTACATACGTGTGAAAAATTACTGTTTGCTTTGTGTCCGTACAAACAGAAGGGACGGTCATGTACGTTAATTGTTGCGTGCGTGTGTGTAAATTGTTGAGTGGTGGGAGTTTGTTCCCTAAAGGAGGACACGTGTTCCCACAAGGAAGGATTGTTCCTTACCTCCTTGCTTTTATACATGTGGCCACTCCCCAGTTAGCATCAATTACCTAATTGGGGAATGGCCACACCTGTAATTGCTGGTAGGGACAGAATTAAACTCATTCCTGCCACCCTTACACCCCCGTACACACATACTATTTACAGCAGCAGGGCTTCTGCCCTGCCACACAGTCATTCAAAACTACTGTACATGTAGTTCCAGGCTGCTCAAATCAAATCAACTATAGGCCTTTTGATGTTCATGTGTTTCAAGAAATTACCAGGCATTAGAGGATAACATAAATGCAGATGAAGCTGACACCTATTGTAAAAACAGTGTGCACACTAGTAAGCAGTGCCTGGCTGCTCCGGCCTCTACGGGGAAAGGGAGTGAGGCTGCAACCCAAGTTTTACAGCAAGCTGGCAAGTAACATTTTTGTTACTAAATCCAATCTTGCTAGTCTCCAGTTCACAGAAGCTTTACAATTTCAATGGGACCTGTACTTCAAATAGAGAAGGAAAAAGAAAGAAAGTGTACTTGTACTGTAGACACACACGCACACACACACACACACACACACACACACACACACACACACACACACACACAGCAGTGGGGGAGAACCTGACAACTCTCCTTGGCATAACCCTGCAAAATTTCCTGGCATGCTTTCAAAGTGCCATGTGGAACTATTTGTACATTTAGGTACAGAACTGTGCTGTACAGGAAATACCATCGGAAGCCAAGGTGGTCCAATATTTATTTATTTAGCCGGTGCAATATACTGTTTAGCACGAAGCTATCTTCAGTACTTATTACTGGACTAGGTTCAAAAGTGTATGCTAAATCAAAAGCTCCATTTAATATGTAACATGTCACCCTGTGTTCATATTTATTTAAAATGATGTAATCGTTACATTATCACACTAACCTCCTGTCCCCTCTTTTTTTTTAACCCTTTCACCTGTTGCTGCTCCTTTAAAATCTTCTTAGCACTGCTGCTGTTACCGTTTCGGTATGTCATAGTTATTTTTCCACAAAAAAACGTTTTGACACTAAATTCCAAATTTGTCTTTAAAATGATACATCTTTCCATGGTATTTAAGTACTTCGATCTGGGAAAAAATATGGGGGAAACACTGTTAAAGGAAGTTTATCAAATTGCATACCAGCATAGATAAATTTAACCGGATATCAAATTCGGATATAGATACTAGGAAAAGTATATTACTAGGTATAGTTGCAGTAATTACAACACTGGGTTCATTAAAACAATGGTTACTTCCTTAGAGCTCGTAATAAGGCTCATAATAGGCCAAACAGCAACTTCTCATTCTTAGTATTTCCTTTTATCTGTGTCCATACCGGTATGTAACTTCTCAAAAAAAAAATTCTTAATATTTAATATCTTTTAAGCATAAACAAAAGACAACTGTCTATTGAAAACCTACAGTGTTACAGATATACCAGATACAGCCCCCCATGGACACAACCAGCACCAGCTATACTTTGCAGCAGGAGTCGAAGGGTTAATATTGTGTCTTAAGGTGTTTTGGCCGATTCATTTGTCCTTGCACCGCATGTATGATCCTTTGACACAAGGCTTTGTGAAGCACAACCAAAATGTATGGCTTCCCAACAAATGGTGTTGAAAACAACTCAATGAACTTACCCTTCTCTGTCTCTCTCTGGTTGTCAAAATGATTTGCTGCCAATAATAGTTACAGAAGAGGAGTTATTCTTCAAAGACTAAACATAAATGATAAATTTCCTTTAAGTGCAACAGAAACATATAAACAATATTTAAAAAAAAAAAAAATGTGCATACAATTAAAAAGCACAATCATAGAGAGCAATTTATAAAGCGTGCTTTGAGTATTTTTTCTTTTGCTTTTTTGACAATTGAAGGATGCATTCTGGTTGACTGTAAGGCTGAAACTGAGGTAAAACAAAATTAAGCAGACAGTGTTATTAGCTGAAAGATTTGTCAACTTGTCTTAGTTTCTTATCTAACTTTAAAATACTGTTCCTTTATAATATATAATGATATTTGGTTTAAAGAGTGACTTATTAAATCTTGCTACTGTACATATTGTTCATATTATACCAAAGTTTTAAAAGCTTTCAGGTTTCTATATTGTCAATTGATGGGAAATAAACATCTATCTTTACGTACAACTGAAATAGTTCTGCTTTTTTGCACACCTTTATTCATACACTCAAACTGGCATTTCTTATCAAAATTCTGGACAACAACCAAAAACACTGCATATTATTTGTCACGATGACAGCATGTACTGGCACATATTGCATGCTATTTTGATTATATAACAAAGTAAGTAAACTAAGCCATATTTTTCTTCCTCTGTTATATTCAAACCATTCAAGCAACTAATGTACTTGCAAGTGCCTCTCCTATTTTAAGATTAAAATAAAATATAATAATAAAAAAAATGTATATCATTGGTACATTTGTTTTCTTTGAATGGATTTGGAGAAGTAATTTAATTGAATGTTAAATATTCATCTTTTAAATAGCAGATTCTTAAAGAAATTAACATGGAATTTTCTAAAAGGTTCTTAGGTCCTCCACAACAGTGTGTACTTCATACATCTGATTTAATGCTTCATGCTATTAAAAGACAGTACAACCCATTGCAAACAGGGGTTTACAGTGGGATTTTCACCACAGAGCTGTTTTTAAGCTCAATTGTGCATTTTGCAGATAAAGTGGGAAAACTACTGGAGGCTGTATTGTAAGCAGTGGTTGCCGTGGAAACCACAGTTTCAAGAGCTGGTTCTCCATTACCACTTAATTTAGGCTTCCTAATTGCATTCCACTGAATCGGTAGCGACAATATCTGCAGAGCAAAACTGCATGCCCAGTCTAGCGCAAACCTCTTTGAAACAGGCTTTCTGAAAGCCAGTAGCTATAAAAACTCAGCATGACACAAGCATATGAGAAATCTATATTACTGCTTCCTGCTTTCCCATCCTTTAGCGACTGTCACTCTTGCTTAAAGATCATAAAGGCCCAACATGCAGAAACTCACCTGTGCAAAACACTTGTGTGCAAAATAGATTTAATTGTACACAGGGCATAGTATCATGGCCATCTTATTTTACCAGACACCAGCAGGTAACCAATATGAAGCTTTACACCTCTTGAACTGTCTTTGTCCTGGCAGTTGTGCGTACAATGAGACTGCCAGGATGTGACCTAAAGACAGCATCTAAGAGCCACTAGACAAAAAAAACGTTCCAATTATCGACCACACAGCTTTAATAGAGGAGGCAACTAATATGATAGTTTAAGTGATTCTGCCAGTGAGAAGCTCTCCGTCACTGTCAGATTAACACTTGAGTTAAGGTCTTGTAAATCAGGCACATTATGCTATTGGGAGCCAAATAAGTAGGGACCATATTGCAGTTAGGAAACCAGCGGTCTCTTCCCACAATAGAATTAGTATTGGATAGTCTGGTATTGTACCTTTTGTTCATTATTTCATGGTTACTAATGTCTGCCTCTTAAGAGAGATGCTTGTTATCCACAAACAGTCTCTTTTGTAAGTTCCAAACAGAAAATGTGGGATATAAATAGAATAAGAGCTGCATGCATGCCTTTCTCAAAAGCTCAGTTCCAGTGATGCATATTTATTGTGTTTGTCTCCACCAAGACTTCAAACTTTTCAAACTTAGGGCTTAGAAATCAAATATCCCAACACAAAAGACTTTTAAGGATAATTCCAGACAGTCAGCAAGCAAACAACAAAGTTCGTCAACACAGAAGAGCTCTGAAGAAGACCGCAAGGCATGCACCTCTACCATAGGCTCACCAGGGGGATTGCTCCCAGCAGCTGTGCTTAAATTCAACAATTAATAACCTTTAGGATCAGCTCACATCATTATAGAATGGTAAGATTAAGAACTGAAGTCTTCTATAACACATGACTGGCAATCTTAAAATGTTATCACTGTTATTCATTTTTATATTGTGCGTCTCTCATAGAAGTGGAACACTGCTCAAGATACACACCGATAACTCAATTTACTATGACACACATACATTAAGGGCCCATGACACCGACACCTATCATGATAATCAGTACATTTAAAGCACTTTGTAAAAGAGTTGTTAAATGATCAGTACACTAAGCATATTTCAGTGCTATCGTGCTCAGTGAGTATGCGTAAATACCATACAGGCTCTACTGTTATTTAACAATGTTAACAGTGTGTGCAGCAATACAAAGGAAGCACCCTTCACCAAGTATATTTCTACAAAGAAAAATTAACCCCATTAACTATGAACTTCATACAAGATTTAAAAGCTTATATATAAATCCTCTTAAACAACAATTTTTCAGAGAGAAAAAATATCAATGTGCACTGTGAATTCAAAACAGTGTTTTGCATTTTGATAATGCCTTTCTGCTTAAAAGTATTTGTTACTACAAATCTGTACTGCAATACAGTAGAAACTTGTTTGTATAGTCACCGGTACAAAACAATCACCTCCTCTTACCAACCAATAAAACCCTTAGAGACACCTAGAAGAAGCAGTAAACCTGGACTGCACCCGAGCAGCCACAAATATTCAGCCCCCTTGGAGGCCATGTTAATTCAGTTAATTCCAAATGAAACAATATCAGTAAAGGGTTTACAGATTAATTTCTTATGAAGGTTTTCAATGGCATACACAGCACAAATGCTGAATTAAGACCTAACGTTTCACAATTAATAAACATCCACATCATAATGCAATTGCAGGGGGGAAGCTCTTTTCAGAAAGGTGGAGCAGGCCACCCCCATTCCTAAAATGAGGCCCATTACTGTCTGTAATTGATAACTGGGAGACCCCTCTTCCTTAACCTCTTCACTTTTTTAATTCTCTTTCTAGAACAACTACTGCCCAAATGTTCTTGCTTATTCAGTCATGGTTGGCCCAAGAGTTCACAGGTTAGACATTCCTGGTGGTATTTTTCCTATCATGAGACCTCCATTAGGCCTAACAAATTGACCTGCAAAATGACTCATGCCTCTATGCTGTTTCATAGGTTTTTTTTTAATCACTTTCTGCCGCTGCATTTTTTTCTTTCTCCACTCTTATCCCATCAAGTGTTATAGGTGTTGGTAGAGTGCCTCAGTTTATAGTGTTGTCATGGCTTTAAAAAACTGAGACAATTGCTTAAAACCTTTGGCTCTAGCCTTTGAAGAAACTTGATGTATTTTTTATTGTTAACTCATCAGGAAACAGAAAGCTAAAGTGAGACCTTCCCACAACCACCTCTGATGAGAAAGCTAAGATTTACAATAAGCCCTGGTAACAGTCTTGCAGTTCAAGACCATGGCTTGTTGTACGGGATGATCTTTCCATATACCGAAATTAGCATGGCAGTGATGCTCAGTGTCTGACTGTTTATGATTAAAGATGATCATGGGATGCATTTATTAGGTCCACCTATTTTAAATGTGTCACCTGAAGGGTATATTGTATTCAAGGCAATCCATATGGTCTCATGCAGTACAATGAAAGAGTATGCAGTAAAGGTATGCTACCATCCCAGGGGAAAAGACAGGAATTAATGATTTCTTATACAGGAGATGAGTGTAAAAAAAGGAAAAATAATAAAGTCACACACTTAACTCCCCAAAATATATATTTTAAATGTTGATGCCTAAAGGAGTACAATACCATAAAGTGAAGTTTTTCAAGGTAGTAATACAACTCTTGGAGCTATTTTATAGTATAGTCACAAAGTGCACTCTATGCAAAAAATAAACTAATTTTCAAAAAAACCTATTAATAAGCTATATCTGCTGCTTTCCTTACAGAACAAAATATATTTTCTAATATATTAACACACAGAGGGCTTGATTTTAAAGCTTTCTACTCCATATCTACCAACCCATTTTTTCTGCTTACCCTATAGATAGATAGATAGATAGATAGATAGATAGATAGATAGATAGATATATTAAAGAATAACTGAAAAATATTGCATTGTCTATTCATTATTAAATTATTATCTATGTTATTGCAGAGCTTGATACGAAAAACATACAAAACTGATGGACATTAAAATCGACACTGGGGTTTCAAGTAGAAACATTTATAAATAATCGTGAAGCTTCTTGGTCTGCTAACGCAATGCATTCTGATTTTTCATTTGTAAATAGTGTGAAGTCGGATATACACCCATTTAATATAAAACAGCCAACAGCATTTTAAAACATCCAATTCCTCAACGTTTTCTGCTGCAGCTTTCTTGAGTATTCCATCATATGTCTTTATGCCAAAATGTTATTCAAAATACATTCTTTACATGTTTTTGGACGCCTTAGGAATGTCAAGAGCTTTTCGTTCTCTCTCCAAATATAGCTCTGAAGCTGAACGGAGCACAAACATTTTGGTGGTAAACAGAAACGTCTGCTTTTATGAGGATGTTCAGTTCACAGCTTCAGCAATGTAATTTTTATACAGGTCCCAGCAATCAATAAAAAAGCCACAGGCAGAATGATTTATCCTGTTGGTTACAGAGACTGTCACCAAGAGAAATTGTAAAAGATCAATTTACACAACCCGGTGTGAGAAAATTATTGATATAACATGGGTGATAAGTTTCTGTTCGTCAGTGGGCACTCACTGAAGAAAGAGCACTCACCTCTTATTGGTCCACTAGCCAGAGTCTAAAAAGGTTCCTTAGTGCATACAATGAACAATAAGCCAATGAAAGGAAAGATTCCATGGTCGATGGATGCTGTGTTAACTGTGGTTAAAGTGATTGGACAGGCTCAGATATATTCTACATTTCTGCTGTGAGAACCTCCACTTTGATACCTTCTGTCTTAATTACAGTGAGCCTTTCAACTACAGGTCAAAAGTGTTGGCTCACTTGCCAGGAAGTAAGGAAACAAGCTACCTTCCTGTGCAGTGTATTAACTTCCACTTCTCAAATGAGTTAAATGAAGCTTATCATTAGTAGTTAGCTGCAGTTGAGGATAAGTGAACTCAGGGTTAGCCCTCCCAGGCAGAACACACACGGGAATGTGACTGTGTCCAGAATGGAATAATCGATGATTAATTAGGCTCCAGCCACAGGTGTATAAAAAGAAAAATTATAGGTGTTACTATTGGAGTTAATGTTGGTGAAGGTTAGTGTCAGTGTTCTGCTGTCTGGTGTGTTGGGATTGAAGGATGTATGTACAGTTGTTTTATTTTGGCCACTGTGCCTATTTGTTTTGATTGTTAGTGTTCGTTTGTCTAGTTTTGTAATAAACATGCACACTAGCGCTTAAACCTGCAGATTCTTGTGTCTGAGGAAACAGGGACCCAGTCACAGACCTAACGGTATCTTAAATACTGAAGCTTACACAAATGCACAATCCTGCACTCAAAGCCTAATTTTAAAAAAAAGTTACCATTACTTTTATTTATTTAAATGTTTTACAAGCTGTTCACAATCATGCTCACTTTTGTGTACGAGATACCTGAACTGGAGAACTGCTCCATGTAAGTGGAAGATTTTTTTTTTTAGTGTGTTGGAAAAATCACTTTTCAGCAAACTTTTCTACTGTGGTGTGATTAAGCCACTAACAATGATGAAACCTGATGTCACTCCACCAGTCCCTATATAAAGTTCTGGGTCATAAACCATCCCACGCAGGTCTCCCAGCTATACACATCCTTTAAACAAGAGTGATGAGAATGCACTGGACTGCCGGTTTCCCTTGACCCTGCTGCTGGCTGATTCTACCCTTTGATCTGACAAACAAGGCCTATTCTGAGTGAAAGAGTGAACTGATTTGCATTCTTCCCCAGAATCAGGAGCCACCCACAGAACAGTAAACACAGCTTAAAAAAAAAAAAAACAACAACATGTCATTGGATACCTTGATCAAAACCCAACAAGACGTAACAGAGTCGAAGTGCCACTGCAAAATATTACAATCATTAATCACAATGTGCTGCCACAGCAGACTCACTGCATTTGTAAATAATCACTGTAGCAATAACACGTTACAAAAATGAAGGAATCACTGAGATACAAGAGAAAAAATTATTCTGCAGCCCTTATCAGAAATGATTTTGCGGTTAAGTGTGGCCAGGCTGTCTCTTAGTGATCTATCAGTAATTGCTTAACAAACTTCACTAATACAGCAATTTAAAAAAATGGCAACAAATGTACCTACAGCTATGACCAAATCTTTTACATCACCTAGAATGTTAGGAATGAGACATAATTAAAAAAAAGAAATGTAACTACAAAAGTCTACTGGAAGCTATTCACGGAACAGGAGCAAGGGCTGCGTGGAGGAAGAGCCTCAGGAATTGAGAATAGAAGTGCTTTGGAGTACATAGTTTTCACCTAAGCTTGAGGAGAGCTGCCCTCACGGAGCTGAGAACGTACCAATCGGCCTCCGAGACTGGGAAGCAAACGATACTTCCTCCAAAGGGAACCTAGAGGTGAGCGAATGGGAAAATGAAAGAGTTATGATAGATTTGGCTGGGACTTCTCTTTGGCTTGCAGAGAACCTTCCTGGTGGAGGATAAGGTCTGCGCAGCTGGGCCTCTAAGGTTGAGCTTCACTTACCCCCAAAGGGAGACCACTGCAGAGCTGGAGCGGCACTGAGAAGGAGGAGGGAAGGATGGTGGAAAATGAAAAACGGAAGACAGAGAACAAGGGAATGACTTGGGGTTTAAATAGGAAGATTGCCAGAGATTGCTGGCACGACAGAACAGGGGGAGGAGCCCTAGCTCCTGCTACCCCTGAATCACGAAAATAACAGTAGTACAGTATTTAGTGTTAGATTTCAAAATTTCACATTTTTCAATTTTTTTCATTTTTTCGTTAGGTATGTGGAAAACTGCAAAGATGTATGCAATTCAATATGCTAGGGTAACACTATTCAACAGGTTTCATTCGACTTTATGAAGCAAAATTTGTTAATTGTATAGGGTGATGCAAAACTTGGCCATAGCTATAGATTCCAGTGCAATAATTGTTATTAAGACAGTCCATTAGGAATTGTTTTACAGTTGCCAGCAGAATTATAACTCAGATAATTTATGCATCATTCAGATGTTATTGCTTGGATATTTGATTTGTAGTCTACTGTGCTAAAATGTTGGAGCTCCCACAATCATGTTACATGTTATACCTAAACAAAATTTCTCTGTTTCTTCCAGCAATTTAGGATTTAGTGAAGCTGTCAATAACACAGAGGAAATATTTCCACTAGTTTTGGTAATTAGTTTTGACAGGGTTTTGGGGTAATATCTCGTAGTTAATAAACACAAACATTTTCACCAGCTTCATCTTAGAATAGCTGTATAAACAATGGAGTCAAATCATAACATGCTAAATATTCATACTCATGTGTGTATTGATGTCAGTAAAGTATCAGCAGTGTTGTGGAAATTACTTTTAAAAAGTAATCCATTACAGTTACTTCAACAAAATAGTAACAAGTTATAGAAACGTATTACTTTGTAAAACAAATAACTAGTTAAAGTTATAAATAGTTACTTCTCAGGTAGATTTTACATTTTTCTGAGATTTATTTATTTTTTGGTTTGGGCAGACTGCAGCTCGAAATATTAGAGAAGACCAAGCTATTGAACACACTTGTTCCCTCCTATGCCGCCACTGTCTATCAAAAGGATCTGAAAAGCAAGGTCTTTCTGATTTCCATGTTGTGCATTAGCTCTAGTCTTTTTTTTTTTTAATGTAACAAGATGCGCTGGTGTTTGCCACTATAAAACCATTGGTATATATAACATTTTAAATACTAGATAAAACAGAGAAATTAGTAGTAGAATAGTTAGGATACCTTAAATATATTAAGAACAATTGAAGTACCTGAAGTTATGGCAGAGGCTTCACACGCTGCTAAAGAGATTCATATTTATCATCTTTTGTTCTCCTTTCCCAGTGGAGTGAGCCAAAGATGACAATTCAAAATATTTTGTCTCTGCTTTATCAAATGGCCCCAGCAGTCTGGCCTAAAATTAAACGCTTCCCACACCAGTAGGATTATATTTGACTTTAATAACTGAAATGTGTTTTTGCTTTTTATTACTGGGGTCAAAGGGCTTCTAAACAAACCAAATGTATCAATTATTTACAGATGATTCCTTCTGAAGTTGAATCTCGTAGATATTATTTGGAGGGTAAATTCAATGTTCCAGACCCAGCAGCAGTGTTTTATTCATCACAAATTTCTCTAAAATGAAATTTGCTGACAAAACTTAATTTGCACTATTGTGTTTGATCTACAGCAATACCAACTGCGGTGTTATAGGCCTCACTACCCCTAGATTCCTTACTAAGAGAAATAGTCGGTTGCTTATTCAGCACATACTTGTTGGCTGTTTACTGCTTAAGAAAGGAAACGCCATGCTTCATATGCAGCCCAATCTTTAGGTGATTCCAGCTTTATATATTGATGTCATTTTTATATATACTGTACACGTTACAACAGATCGCCTAATTCTAGCTTATAATATGGACTATAGTAATTATTTTAAGTATTTGATTAAGTATATTAATAAAATTTATGAAGTATTTTATTATGTATTCTGCTTAGAGATACATGTATGAAAATTGGTTATTCTATGACCTGAGGGACTGACTGAAGTATGCTACGGCTCTCTTTTGCTCCCAGGGGCTTTCTTGGACAGCACCGTAACGATCCCGATATAGCTGGAATTTGTGTCTAGGATGAAGAAGGCAGCCATGGATGGGGCAGTGAGCACTGTGAGAGGGTGTTCTCACTCTCCACTGTCCACTCAAAGGGAACACTTCTCTCCAATAACCGATGCAGAGGGTTAGTGATTGTTGTGAAACCCTTTACAAACTGTCGGCAATAAGAGGCCAGCCCCAGAAAACTACAAAGCTGCTTCACTTCTCAGGGTCAGCAGCGATCCCCGCTAACCCAGTGTCCCAGGAAGGTGGTCTGGCTGTGCAGCAGGTGTTGTACCAAGCTGGTTCGACCCCCAAGTTCCCTGAATTCATGAAGCAGCTGTGGCAGCTCACCCTGTTGTTCCAGGCTGAGACCTTCGCTACTCCTTTGCCACACCTCCTCCATGTCTTTGCCCCCAAAAAAGGGCTGTGGTTGGTTTCAATCTGCCCCCCCCCCCCAAAAAAACCTGCTGGGGGAGGGGTGTGTGTCGACGCTTGCAGCAATGCTGCCGCCTGTCCCAGATATACTGGGAGAGCCCTAAAAAGGGCTCTGACCAGTCTCCTTCATCCACCCATCCTGGTCCGGTCCCCCAGGAGAGGACTGCACGCACACCAACCCTACTGGAATCTCCAGCTGCAGTGCCGGACCGTTGCTGAACTAGTCGCCCTCTCGCCCTTTGCAGGAAATTTTCAGATGACCACTATCTCCTCCCGCACCTTGGCCAGCCCCATCCCACTCCAATCCGGCCCCCTTCCACCTTGGCTGCTTGAACAGCAGATGGGCTCCAGAGCTTATCTTCCTCTTTGGAGACGTCCTCCCGTTCCTGCGCTAGTTGGACGTCACCTTGCAGGGAGTGCAGCTTGGACAACCACAGGTGATTGTGCAGCTCCCCAGTGCCGACTGCCTCCACAAACTGGAAGCATGCTTGTTGCTCCTGCTCTTGTGCTGGTGAATCTGCGTAGGCACACTGTACTTCCAGCCACTTCACACCAACTTTGCTAGACTTCCCACGGGGAAATGCACTCTCCATCTGAATGTCACATACAGAAGCTCTCGGACACCCATGTTGCTGAACCTACACTGGAGAACTGCAGAGAGAGAGTTCAAGTCCAAATGGTGTCTGCCTACTCCTCTGTTGCAACCCCACCTCTCATGGTGACCATGGCCCTCGTCCCCAGACCACCACCACCCAGTGTCCCCCCCACGTTTACACAAACACTCAATATGCATTTTGCAAATATGCATACAAAGTTTGTAAACTATACCTACACTTGGCTTGTTTTTTTGAACTACAGTAAAATGTTATTATCATTCCAGATCCATGTGCATAAAGAGTGACAACCCAATTCCAAAAGGTATTAAACACTAATTATAAAGGTTTTTTTCAGTTAGTAATTAAATGTAAAGTCACACTGTGGGATGTTATGTCACATTAAAAAATTGTATATTGTTTAAATAGTGACAATTTCATTTCAAATTATAAACACAGTACTGTATAAGAAATGGTACTACACGAAATACATTGTACCAGCATGGCTACAGTTTTTATTATTTTATTTTAAGCACTAATACATAGCTAAGAAGGAGTGTTTAGCTGCTGTTTAATGGGTGCATTTCCTTATGTAGCCTTGTTTGAGCTCATAAACCATCTGAATCAATCTGTTTTAAAAGCACGTTTTTCAGAAACTTATTACGCGCTTTAGAGATATATTATATACCTTCAGTTGCAAAACAAGAAACATTACAGGAGCAGCAGCAGCCCATTTCTCTAGCCACTGAAAATGATGCTGTATACTAGTCACAGGGGAGCAGTAAAAATTACACTCTGACAGTAACAGGGCAGAAGCTCACAAAGCCACAGCAGCGCTAGTGGCATGGCCAGGCAGCGCTCAAATAAATCAAGATAATTCTCTGCCTGCCTTGAACTTAGACCCTTCTACAATTCATTGGTACATCAGAAAAAAAAAAAAAAAAGTCTGCAAGTGGAATTCAGCTTTACTGGGGAATGTGATTAGTCACCGGTCAGATTGAGCCTCGATTGCATCTAAATGGTTCACTTTATGAACCATTTATCTTCCGCTCAGACCATTTTCATTACACCAAAAACTGATGCTGAGCTACCAGCTGTAAAATACAGCCTGGTGAAAATTAATAACCTTTTTCTTTTTTTTCTCCAGAACCGCATATGCGTGCAGGAGCATTTATACATGTTTTGTAGCTGTTTGCATCTCAGCATCCCTGGCAGTCTTTCAATTTCCTCAAGTCTCTTAGCCTTTGCTCCCATTTCGCTTTCGCTACACAAACAATTCATCCTGCACATTTAAAATTCTCTTAGCGCCCTGACATCAGGATATAGCCTCAGAGCAGGAAGCAGTTTGCACAGAAAAAAGGGTTATTATTAATTCCTCTGTCCTGCTTTTGACTCTAAAATATAGTGATCTGGAGATTACCACTGGGTCCCTTAAAGACCATTTAGAGCAGTGCAATTTTAAAAAAGAAACTTTTATTAATACCTGCTTAGTCTACCAACAGTGGGGAGGGTGAAAGGGGGTCTGGCTGTGATGGAAAATGGCCTCTTAGTGGAGCTGAGTCATGTCGCATGATAATTCATGAGCAGTTTATTGAGCCGTTTGTAGCTGCTGAGATATATGCTGATATGATTACAATGACATACAATAAAACTGCAGTATTAGGCAGTATTAATGGTGCTTATCCATTGTCAGGAATTAAGGGGAATTAAAAGGAGTCTGACTCTGAATAGACAGGGTTTTGATAGGGCCGATTAAGGATTCTGCTATTTAAAGGAAACTCATTAAAGTATTAATTAAAGTACAATGAGCCCTCAGCTGTGTTGGTTTGCTGGATTGCTATGGTCCACTGGTGTTTTGTGCCCTAAACTTGCAGCAGTAAATTAAAAAAACAAACTAGTGGACATTTAAATAAACAGCATTTACCTTATTGTGCTAGACACTAGGCTCTGCTGAACCAAATGCATCTGGAAGCTTTAGCCAGTAGATTAGTATTTTCCCCAGTGTACAACTTGCTAAGAATTTTAAACTTAAACATGTCCTACAGAAGGTTATTCTTCTGTGAGGGTCAAATATAATGCTATTGGCAAAATAACTCTGTGTCACAGTTGGTAAGCTTCCTCTGTAGGCAACTGGAGTTAATTTGCACAGAGTACAGCAGTCACTAGGTTCAGGCATTGTCTGGAAATGAAATACTGTGTGGACAGGGAAGCAGGTTAATGTGCAAACACATATTATACTTGCAATATGTGAAAATGAAATAAAGCACACTAGGCCAAACTCTTACAAATGATGCTGCGCATTTAATATGTGGTGTAATTTCCACATGAGAAGAGATAGACAATTTTTAATTCAATGTATTTGACTTTAAAACTTTATGGGAGATTAAATGCATGTTTGCACTTTGCTCATCTTGCTTCATTTATTATTGCATTCACTGTGAATTCATGTGCTGAATTTTTACAATCTAATATTACATAGATTGTACACATTATTAACCACACTAATCAATTTAGTTTATTCTATTAGAAAGAGGTATGTACTTCTCATTTTGAATCAATATCCTGTTAAAACTTTAACCCGCAACACAAACCTCAATATATGTGACTAAAATAGTTTAATTCAGAAATTGATAACAGACTGGGGCATGTGGATCTTGGGGCCATCTTCTTTGTTTATTTTTTAACAGTTATTATTATACACTGTGGGTATGTATGTTTTCTCCCTGCCTACACTGGCTTTCCTGAAACTAAAATGGAAAAAATGAAGGCAAACTTTATACTAAACATCCCGTTTAAAATGTTGCATTTGAAATCAAACTAAATAACATTTGCTATCCAGTGGCTGGTTTTTCAAAACGTAATCTGGATGACAGTGATCAGGATTTTGTAATCCTATATTTTGCGATTGAGATTCCTTTTGTAATCTGAATTATTTGTAATCTGGGTAAAAGTAATCCAGCAGTGACATTTTATGAAAAAACTGATAAAAAAAAGATCTAGATAAAAGAAATCGCGATCACAAAATATAAGATTACAAAGTCCAATCGCTTTGATCCAGTACAAGTTTTGAAAACCCAGCCCCAGAAGCTTTGTGAACAGGAGCAATTTATTTCTAAAGTTTTAAATGATAGATCTGATTTGTATATTTAGATATAAAATATGACAATCAAACTGTAAACAAAATGACCTATTTTTTTTTTTTATATATGAACTGCCACTTATTGTAAACAGTATTATTAATAATATATTATCTCAAGACAATATTTTACAGCTTATTATACATATTATGCTGTATTTTAAATCATGCTATACACACACAATCATTACCTTCATAAGTATCTTCATAGAAAATGTACATAAGACCATGTTACATGTTTCTAGCTCATTGATTCCACGGTCTGATCTCAATATATACTGTATCCCTGAAAATCCCCTGCTGGAAGAAGCCTGGCCCCATGCTGACAATGTCTGTGGGTTTCATTCAAGATGCCCATGCAGTTAAAAGAGATTTCTTTATTTATTTGAAGATGTTTATGTGGAGTAGCTGCTAGAGTGTGCATGTGTTCATTTCTAAACAGGCGTCTTTCCCATGCTGGGGTGGGGAAGTAAATCTTCTTAGAGAATTGTGGCCCTGGGGTCAGTACCCCTGCTATTATTCAAGAAGTGCCTTGGAATCTTGACGGTCCACAAAGGAGACAAGGACCTTTGCTTTTATGTGTCATCTGAAAGACAGCAACTCCCTCAGTATTGTGTCCCTAGATAGCATGCTGGGTGTTAGAAGATGGAGTATTTCTCTTCAGGCAGGATTGAAAACCTGACCTAGAGGTGAGTAAGCCACCTAATAGGGGGCCACCAATTCCTGCCCCATCTTCAATCCTTTCAGCAGCAAGTTTGGATGATTTTTTTGGCTTCTGAAAGTACAGGGACAAATAGAGCAAGAGAATGCAATGAGAGCTTTGCCTCATAGTTTTGCCTGAGCATTTCACTCCCAGCCTGAACAACCACGGCCATTCAGTCTTGACAATTATTATGTTGAATTATGCAGTGTTTTTGGGAGATGGACTAATGTCCACGGGAGGCTAAATTGAGACAACTAAACTAATATTGTTTGTCACCTGAGCCAAATTCAAACCCAGGCCTTCAGAGGCAAAGGCAGGAATGAGTGAACCTGCTCTACTTACAGCCATTTGAGATTTATTTTCAAATTCAAGTAGCATTAACTAAACTGTAACTACATTGTTTTTTTTACATTATTTAGTACCCCTACTTAACAAAACACATTAAATTCACACTGTAGGTGGCAAGGAGGAAAGCAGGTGGGAGGTCTGTTGTGATGTCATAGTTGGATGTATTGAACGCAGGCTGCATGAGCTTCATAGATGCCAGAATGGAGGGATTTGTAAAAAAAATATATAATTGTTTTTTTTAAAGGAATTAGTTGTTGTGGTTATATACAAACACTTGGCCTGCGTTCCCTAACCTAAACCTTTTGTTAAAAAAAAAAAAAAAAAAAAAAAAAAAAAAAACACTTCCTAAAAAGTGAAAAACTGAAGCTGGAAGTTTTTAAGCTTAAAAAAAGAGAACGTGTCTATGGTTACAGTAGGGTAAATCGCACTTTGAGTAGCAGATCTTACGGGACTTCCTCACAGCAGTCTGATTTTGAATTAACTGCCAGAGGAATTGAAACATGACTGATGATATCATGGAGGACCTCCTTGCTGAAAAACATAATACTGCTGAGTAACTTTATTTTTTTATCTTTTAGATATTCAAGATTTTTTTTTAAAGTGCAGTTTCAATGTATTTTGTTTTCCTGTAAAGGAAAACTGCTGACATTTAAAATCATTGTTTCTCTAGTACAACAATAGATGCCAGAATGGAGGGTTGGAACGGGCCAAAACAAAATAATCAGATATGCGTCACACGCTTTTAACTGTCACTGAAGTCAATATGGTTGAAAATGCGAGTGCTACTGCCAAAAAAAGTCTGTCGTGTCCGTGAAGTTATTCTGTTTAGACCTAAAAAAAAGTTTTAAAAAAAAGCTAAACTGACTAAAACAGCCAAATACAAAATGATTGAAAGTGTATAAAATGTTAGATGAGGTCCAGAACCATTGTGAAACTAGAAAAGAAGTGAAGGGATACTGCAGATAAATATCTGGAAGCTGCTTTAAATTAGATACTTCTGTGAGCAGGTCAGTTTGTCAAGGTCGCTTATTTACTGTGCATGTGTTTAAGTTAATTTCATTGGTCTGATTACTTTGTTGCTGCATTCTATTGGCATATTGATTGAATTCAAGTGGAGACTTATCCAGTTATATGTATTATAGTAACGGGCTATAATAAACCAGCATTCTAAACTGCGTGTGCTTTTTGGTGGACTGACAAAGCTTTATTTTTTTGCTGACATAAATCTAGGTGACATTTTAAATTAGAAGTGTTTCCTCATCAGAAACTATTTTAAAAAGCTGACAAACATCTCAGTCATCCACATGTTGGCTTCAATTTCAAAAACCACAAGCTGCAGTCTACTCCATGATTTGCACGTGGTTTGCTGTTTTTTATTCTTTCTACATTGTGTCTGATTGTATAATAAATACATTGGTGTGAGTGATGCAATAGCATTGGCCAACTGGGTAACAAGGGCCATAGTGTCTGACTGCAATATTGTCAGAGTGAACCACTGGACATCATAAGGGGAGTTGGGATTAATGGGTACCTGTAGAGCAGGACTCTTCAACTGGCGGCCCGCAGGCTACATCTGGCCTGCCAGGGAACACCGACAGTCATCAAAAATGATAAAAATGAAGTAAAATAAACATGTGATGAAAATCTTAGACTCAACATTGAGTGGACCAATAAATATGTATTTTTTTTTCCCAACTGTATCAAACGCAATGCCAATGTGTTTGTTGTGCAATGAATGTGTGTCAGTTGTTAAGGAAACGTGAAAAGGCATTTTGAAACTAAACACAGAGCTTTTTGAAATATGTATATCTAGAGGTCTTAGCAGTTAGACGCTCAAAAGTAGAGGTGCTGATCTCTTCCTATCAACGTGCTTGTGCAACTCGTTTGCGGTCTTGCACTCATCAATTGTTTTTTGTGAGTAATTGAAAAGTATCCCATACAAAGGAGATTAAGAGTTTGATCAAAAACATCAAATGTCATTATTTGGGAAATTAACCAAAATGTGGAAACATGATCACATCCCTTTCCATGGGACTAATCTGTTTCTTTTTAATTTATTCAAGTCTTCATTTTTGTGTCAGAGATGGAATAGAAACAAAGACACAAGTGCATTTGTTTTAAGTGGCACACTCACATATTGTTTGGTGAAAGTTTTTGTGTGCACATCTTTATCTTACCTACAACCAAATTGTTGTACAGTTGTAGGAGGCCTGGCATGAACCAGTGACCCCACACACCTCAAGTGAGAGTCTTAACCTTCAATGCAGGAGAGGTAGACTCCTCTGCATTCATGGTTATTAAGCTTTTCACTTCACCTCATCAACAAAAGACAGAATCCGTAACAGCAGTGCATCACATAAAACTGGCTGCTACACTCTTTGCAATCTGCAGAAGTCAATCTATAACAGGCAGAGACTGTACATGAACTGGCCCTACACAATACAAGTGAGCACTGTACAAAAGAGCTGGCCTCCTCTGCATTCGTGGTTATAGAGATTTTAACCTTATCTCCTCTCACTGACAGGAGTAACTATACCCCAAACACTCAATATGCAATATGTGTTTAGTTTATTTTTATAATTGAATATATTACTGTACATAAACAATACATTTTGTGTCAGGGGAGATGAGCATCACAATTTTTTTTATTACTGTTATTTATACCATTGACCATTTTTGATGTACACTTTTTGTCACCAGAATATATTTTAAACTTGGGCACTTTATAGTAAGATGCTGCTTATGAATGTTTTGTAAATGTTTTCATAAAGAGGACAGTTTTTAGCTACTTATTGTACCTGGAATGTTTAAATGTGATTCCATCTACAGCTATTTCATAGTTATAAGCCATCTATAATGCTTTGTTAACACTCTATAACAGTTATTACGTATATGTTATATATTTATAAAACATAAGCAGCACAGGATCTAATATTCAACTGTTTGTCGCAGCACTAAAACTATTCATCAATAGGAATATACCAGACAGGATCCAAGGGGTAATTCCTGTAAGACTGTTTGGCTTTGAGGACAATGAGACTGGAGGAGATATGTTCAGAGTTGTGCCCCTACCTGTGTCCTTGGAGATTTGGAGAGATGCAGAATGGATCAAAACTGAATTGCTGAACCACCCTAACATCGATGCTGAAAAACACCTCCACTACACCCACAGAAACATACAACAACTTTAAAATAAAAAAGAAGCTCAGCACTCCAATACAAACATCACCCACTTACAGCGAATAGCCTGTCAGTCCCACAGAACAAATGGGCTAGCCAACTGCCTTCTATGTTGCTGAAAACAATTTGAGAAGTGCTGTGATGAAAGAACTTCTCCAGCTGTGGGGTTTCTATCTGACTCACACGTGAAATGAGGTCAGCTGTTCAG